>NC_048225.1:110114645-110115984 GCF_002007445.2 Ailuropoda melanoleuca
TGTCCATGAAACTGTGGCAAGCTAACCTATCTGCTTGCAAGTAGGGTAAAAACACATACCCTCCACAGTCTTTGAAATTTAGTAACTTGAAATAGTCCCAGGTGAGAATATTCACACTACAAAAATCTTCAAACATTACAAAGTAGTGCCTTGGTGCTTGTTTTTGTTTTTAGAGTCAATTGTTGACATTTGCGAACATCCCACTGCTTGATAGTTTATTGTACTAATAACAGCACTTGTCTGCCATGTTTTCTGACTTAGCATACTCTGCTGCCTTCTAAACCATCATATTAGAAATACTCCAAGTGACTGACGCATCACAGCATCACTTACTGTGTTACATGGTAAGGGGCACGGCTCTGCATTTAGGTATGCCTGATTGTCAGTCTGGTTTGTGCCTTTAATAAGCTACCTGGGCATGGCATTTTATTAAACCGTTCTCATTGCAGATAGTGATATCCAGAGAATTATCCCAGGTTCACAAATTTGTTTTGGATAATTATTTCAATAATATTTAATGCTCAGTATGAAAATGCCCCATGCCTTCAAATAGACTCTTTAAAAATTGTACTCCCATTTCCTGCGACTGTTTCTGTTCACAGCATTTGGAGAGACCAGCAGTAATGAGAGAATGGAGCACGCTCAGGCCTAAAGACGTGCCATCAGGGTGCGTGTTTGGTAGTACCTTGTCCCTTTTCCTAATAGAAAATCAGGAGTGTGGAAAAAAAAAAAAAAAAGAAGCAACAAGACCTCATCATGGCTTTGGATTTGTCTTAGGATTTCAGAAAACAGAAGAACAAAATGTCTCCTTAATATCCTGAAACTTGTGTTTGATCAATAAGTTGACAACAGAAGTTATCATGATATTTAAAGTGAAGTAATGTCTGTACTAAAAAACAAAGGTTCCATTCAGATTTTTCTTAATATTTGAATATTTAAATATGCAATTTGAAGTTAAAATATCTGGAAAATATTGAATTTTAACATTGTATTCTTACCATACATGTATAAACTTACCATTTGAAGAATACAGGTGAACTTATTAGTGCAAGAGTAAAGTGCAATGATGATTAATAATGATCATGAAACCTGGGTTATTTCAATAATAAAACTTCAAGAATTTCCTTAAGAAGTTATATTAATTAAGAACATCTATCTGCAAAAAACATTGTTAAGAAAAGATAAACTACTATAGGGGCGCCTGGGTGGCACAGCGGTTGGGCGTCTGCCTTCGGCTCAGGGCGTGATCCCGGCATTATGGATCGAGCCCCACATCAGGCTCCTCTGCTGTGAGCCTGCTTCTTCCTCTCCCACTCCCCCTGCTTGTGTTCCCTATCTC
>NC_048225.1:110115995-110117729 GCF_002007445.2 Ailuropoda melanoleuca
CACAGCTAATTGTACACATGTCTTCCTAACTCCATTTTCAATGATAACACCTTAGTATTAGCAGTAATTCTTCATTGGTTTCTGTGTTTCTGCACATGTTGTGAAGAGAGGCATTGACTACATTGTTATGATCTATCTTATCAAGGAACTTTATATAGTAAACAGATTTGAAAGATGGTATATTCCCTCTGTGCAAAAGACAGATTTATTGATCACCCAGTGTAATACAGATATCCTCTCTGGGAAAAGTTTCTTTTCCCTATTGCCCATTATGAAAGATGCAGATACCCTACACTCAGGGTTTTTCTTCTGTAACACACATGCATGTGTTATTTAGGCCATTTTGTTTCACCTTGTTGTATTTGAGGTGTTGCGGGATGGCACAAATTCTGGTATTCTGAGAACTGCCATTGCTATGAGGTTAAATTAACTGTCCTTTGCCCCTGACTCAGGAGTCTCCGATCTTCTGCCAATGTCCATGAAACTGTGGCAAGCTAACCTATCTGCTTGCAAGTAGGGTAAAAACACATACCCTCCACAGTCTTTGAAATTTAGTAACTTGAAATAGTCCCAGGTGAGAATATTCACACTACAAAAATCTTCAAACATTACAAAGTAGTGCCTTGGTGCTTGTTTTTGTTTTTAGAGTCAATTGTTGACATTTGCGAACATCCCACTGCTTGATAGTTTATTGTACTAATAACAGCACTTGTCTGCCATGTTTTCTGACTTAGCATACTCTGCTGCCTTCTAAACCATCATATTAGAAATACTCCAAGTGACTGACGCATCACAGCATCACTTACTGTGTTACATGGTAAGGGGCACGGCTCTGCATTTAGGTATGCCTGATTGTCAGTCTGGTTTGTGCCTTTAATAAGCTACCTGGGCATGGCATTTTATTAAACCGTTCTCATTGCAGATAGTGATATCCAGAGAATTATCCCAGGTTCACAAATTTGTTTTGGATAATTATTTCAATAATATTTAATGCTCAGTATGAAAATGCCCCATGCCTTCAAATAGACTCTTTAAAAATTGTACTCCCATTTCCTGCGACTGTTTCTGTTCACAGCATTTGGAGAGACCAGCAGTAATGAGAGAATGGAGCACGCTCAGGCCTAAAGACGTGCCATCAGGGTGCGTGTTTGGTAGTACCTTGTCCCTTTTCCTAATAGAAAATCAGGAGTGTGGAAAAAAAAAAAAAAAAGAAGCAACAAGACCTCATCATGGCTTTGGATTTGTCTTAGGATTTCAGAAAACAGAAGAACAAAATGTCTCCTTAATATCCTGAAACTTGTGTTTGATCAATAAGTTGACAACAGAAGTTATCATGATATTTAAAGTGAAGTAATGTCTGTACTAAAAAACGAAGGTTCCATTCAGATTTTTCTTAATATTTGAATATTTAAATATGCAATTTGAAGTTAAAATATCTGGAAAATATTGAATTTTAACATTGTATTCTTACCATACATGTATAAACTTACCATTTGAAGAATACAGGTGAACTTATTAGTGCAAGAGTAAAGTGCAATGATGATTAATAATGATCATGAAACCTGGGTTATTTCAATAATAAAACTTCAAGAATTTCCTTAAGAAGTTATATTAATTAAGAACATCTATCTGCAAAAAACATTGTTAAGAAAAGATAAACTACTATAGGGGCGCCTGGGTGGCACAGCAGTTGGGCGTCTGCCTTCGGCTCAGGGCGTGATTCCGGCATTATGG
>NC_048225.1:110117868-110140763 GCF_002007445.2 Ailuropoda melanoleuca
AAAAAAAAAAGATAAACTACAAACTAGAAAGAGTGTTTACAAAACATATATCTGATGAAGGACTGGTATCCAAAATATACAGAGACCTTTGAAAAATCACTAATAAGAAAACAATCAATCAAATAAAAAATGGGCAGAAGACCTGAGCAGTCACCTCATCAACAAAGAATAACAGATTGTAAATAAGCATACGAAAACATGCTCAAGACGTCATCAGAGAATTGCAAATTAAAACAAGATACCACTACAAACTTATTAGAATGGCTAAAACCAAAACACACCACCAAATGCTGCCAAGAATGTAGAGTAAAAGGAGATCTCATTCATGTAGAAATGGAAAATGCTACATTTTGGCAGACAGTTTGACAGTTTTTCACAGTATTAGACATACTCACCTTACCCTCCAGAATCATGCTTCTTGGCATTTACCCAAATCAATTGAAAACTCTTCACATGAAATCCTGCAGAGGAAGGTTTATAACAGATTTATTCATAATTACCAAAACATGGAAGCAACTAGGATGCACCTCAAAAAACTTTATACAATAGAATATTTTTGAGTGATAAAAGGCAATGATTTAGGGGCGCCTGGGTGGCACAGTGGTTAAGCGTCTGCCTTCAGCTCAGGGCGTGATACCGGCATTATGGGATCAAGCCCCACATCAGGCTCCTCCGCTATGAGTCTGCTTCTTCATCTTCCACTCCCCCTGCTTGTGTGCCCTCTCTCGCTGGCTGTCTCTATCTCTGTCAAATAAATAAATAAAATATTTTTTAAAAAAAGGCAATGATTTATCTAACCATGAAAAGATATAGAGTGATAATAAATGCATATTGCTCAGTGAAAGAAACCAGTCTGAGAAGGTTACATATTGTACGATTCCAACTGTATGCCATGGTATGCTACAAAAGGCAAACTATGGAGACAATAAAAAGATTAGTGCTTGCCAAAAGGTTGGGGTAGGGGTATCAATGGGGGAAGGAGGGAGGGATGAACAAGGAAAGCACAGAGCATTTTTAAGGCAGTGAAACTATTCAATAAGATTCTGTAGTAGTGGGCATATTACCAAAATCCAAGTTCAGCTGCCCATCGCTCAAAAGTCCAATACTCAAGAGATGAGTTTTGATTGGAAAGGATATGAGCTTTATTCAGGAGGCCAGCCACCTGGGAAAAAGGCAGACTCTTGTCCAAAGGCGAACTCCAAGGTTTCTGCCTGGCCCAGATATTTTTAAAGGGGTTTAATCAATTAAGCCAGTGCAGTAGTCTGTGACATTTCTTGCTTACATGAAGAGTTGATAATGCCAGCTACCAAGTAACTTCAGTGCTTGGAGGTTGTACAAGAAGTTCTAGTTCCTTGGTGCCCAGGAGAGGTTGTACAAGAAATTCTGGTTCCTTGGTACCCAGGGCTGGTTGTGCAAGAGTACTCTGTTCTTTCTCCAAAGGAGGTCAAGGACTACAGATGTGCAAAGGGAGGTCAGTAAAGTAATTTGTGTGACCTTAAAAAAGAAAAACATTTTGCTAAAAGATAGCTGGGCTAATCAGAAAGCCAAGGTGGTTTCAAACAGATGTGTTGGCCTCTGTGGCCTGGGATAGTTCTGGGTCATTTATTCCCCAAGGCCGGTGGTCTGCAAATCTCAAAGAAAGTAAGTTAGTTCTGTTAAAGATCAAGGGCCTTAAATCAGCAGACAAGGACTACATTAACGTGAATCAAGTTAACCCTTAAGAACAGTTGGAGTGCTGTTACAGACACACTATGCATTTATCAAAATCCACAGAATGTACAACACAAAAAGGAAACCTTAATGTAAATTATGCATTTTGTTAAGAATTTATCAATATTGGATTATTTATTGTAATAAGTAGACCACACAAATGCAAAATGTTAATATAAGGGAGACTGAAGGGTATTGGGGGAATGTATGGAATATCTTTGTACTTTCTACTCATTTTACCATAAACCCCAGACTGCTCTTAAGTATAGTCTACTAATTAAAAAAAAAAAAGTAGAAATATAGTGCAAAAATATTACAGTATTTCATTGTTTTCCAGTGCTGACATAGTTGTTTTCTCTTTTAAATTTTTCATTGTTGGAATGTCTCGGTGGCACAGTCAGTTAAGGGATCAAATCTTGGTTTCGGCTCAGTTTGTGATCTCAGGGTTGTGAGATCAAGTCCTGTGTGGGGCTCTGCTCTGAGTGCAGAATCTGCTTAAGATTCTCTCTCTCTCCCTCTCCCTCTGCCCCTCCCCCCTGTGCTCACGCACTCTCTCTCTCTCTCTCAAATAAATTATTAAATAAAATCTCTAAAATTTTCATGGTCATGTTATTCAGAAATGAACTAAATATACATAGTTTTATAGCTTGAAATGGAGGCAACTTTTCTTTAGTTAATTCCAAAATAAACTGTTTTCCACAAAATACCCTCATTTAATGGGTTTAGCTTGTTTAATTCAATATAATTAATGTGTTCTCATTTACAAAGGTTTGGATCTGTGTTTAGGCATAGAGTACCAGAGATTCCTTAAATATCTTAGCTAATTAGTAATGCATCAAATGAAATCTATGAGTTTAAGAAAATGATGTGTCTTACTCTAGATAATAAGGACAAAATATCTGAGTGCTAAATATACCTTCTTGAAAATTCATGATGCTTGTAATATGTGGATATCACCAATATTTTCATATTCAAGCCAATTATTTGATATTTGAAACTAATAGTTGAAAAGAATTCTGTATTTTTTTTTCTTATTAATAGTAATTTTTCACACAATTAACTAGATCACCCTTAATGAAATGTATTAGGTATTTAAATGACTAAAATACCAGACATCTGCTCTTTATTATTTTGGTCTTGTAATTTTTGTCATATATACACATGTCTTCACTGTATTAATTGGATTTTTTCTTATATTCTTATATCTTGAAATAGTAGCCTATTATTACTAATTTACATGTTTTTAATAGCAATTAATTCATGTTAGGAAATTACATGGGCAAAAAAAGAAGCCAAAGCAGCCAATGAGTAATTACCTTTTAATTTGTTTGTAGGGGGGAAAAAGTAGAATGCCTCATAAATTATTTTGGAATGCAAAAATTTTAATAATATTTCAATTATATTAATGTTAATAAAATATTAATAAAAATAATAACTATTATTATTATTACTGTTAGGAAACCGAAGAGAAAGAAGTTTTTCTGTCTTCCATATTACATGAGATAATGACATTCAGTATTAACTGCATATGCTTTGTATTTCAAAAATGGGTTTGACAGGGGCTTCTGGGTGGCTCAGTCATTAAGCCTCTGCCTTTGGCTCAGGTCATGATCCCAGAGTCCTGAGATCGAACCCCGCATCAGGCTCCCTGCTTAGCAGGAAGCTTGCTTCTCCCTCTCCCACTCCCCCTGCTGGTGTTCCTCTCTCGTTGTGTCTGTCTGTCCAATAAATAAATAAAATCTTTAAAAAAAAAGGGGGCTTGACAGACTTTTTTGAGACATATGTAATGTTTCATTCACACAAATATGTATAGATATGCATTTTGAATTTAAAAAATAATATCCTCAACTTAAGAAATAGAATATAATCCATACCTAGGTTACTCTGTGTATCTTACTGTGTCCTTAGGTATAAGCACTTTTCCAAGTTTTGAGTATATAACATTTTATCTTTTTTGTTTGTTTAATGGCATTTGTATGTATATCATTGTATCAAACCTTTTTCTAATGTTTCTGTCATATATATGAATGTCATTAGACTCTATTTTATACTTCTGTGACTTGCTTTCATTCAACATGATGCATGTGTGTATTGTACTCACATTAATGCACTTAGCTATTTTGCCTACTGTGTAGAATTTCTATAAACATATTATACTGTATATGCATTCTACTGAGAATTATCATTTGGGTTCCTGTAAGTTGTTTCTTTTGCTTTTATTAGCACTATTTCTATTAAAATATTTTAACACATTCTTGAACACATAGAATATATGTGCTAGTGTTTTTCTAGAATATGTAGTTCATAGTATGATTTCCTTTTTTTTTTTTTAAAGATTTTATTTATTTATTCGACAGAGATAGAGACAGCCAGTGAGAGAGGGAACACAAGCATGGGGAGTGGGAGAGGAAAAAGCAGGCTCATAGCGGAGGAGCCTGGATGTGGGGCTCGATCCCATAACGCCTGGATCACACCCTGAGCCGAAGGCAGACGCTTAACCGCTGTGCCACCCAGGCGCCCCCATAGTATGATTTCTGATGCTCTATTTTCTGTTTCACATTTCTGCTCCAAACAGTATAAAACAATTCTCGATCCATAATATCCTCACACTTGCTGGATATGGCCCAACTGTTTCTCCCTTTGTTTCTCTGACAGTGCATCCCATTGTGATTTGTATTTGTATTTCACCAATTACAAATGAAGTTAAAACTACTTTTCGTGTTAATTAATCACTTTTATTATTCTTTGAAATGCCTGCTTATGACTTTGATTCATTATTTTACATGGAGTTTTTTATCCGTTTCTCAGTAAAATCTCTATGTATTCAAATGCTAATTCTTTGTTATTTACTGTATTGATTTTCTATTGCTGTGTAACAGATAACCACAAATTTAGCAGCTTAAATCAACAAAGTTTATCTCACAGTGGGTCAGGAGTCCAGCAAGATTTAGCTAGGACCTCAGCACAGGAATTCTTAAGGCTGAAATCAAGGACTCGGTGTAGTATGGCTTTACCTCGGAAGCTGCTTCCAAGATCCCTCAGGTTATTGGCAGAATTCATTTCTCTGCAGTTGTGTGACTGAAGTCCCTGCTTTCTTTTTAATCATTGGATCTTCTCAGCCTCTAGAGACCACTCTCAAGCCATTGCTGTGGGACTACATCATAGGTCCTCTCCAGAACATGATGGCTAGCTGCTTCAAATCCAATAGGGCAGCATCTGTTTGAATCCCTTTGACCTCTTCTGTCTCTGACTTCTACACCCTCTATTAGGAGAACTCACTTGATTAGGTCAGGCTCACCCGTACTGAGAGAGGATTTTACAAAATCTGCACACCATGTTCGAGGCCATCTTAAAATTCTGGCTATACAGTTATATAAGTTGCAAGTACTTTCTCACAGTTTGTGACTTGTCTTTCACCTTAACAAATACTGCTTCCTGATTTAATATATATATATGTTTGTTTTCTGAGATGTAATTTACATATAACATATTTGTTCCAGGTATACAACATAATGATTCTATATATGTATATATTACAAAATGATCACCACAACATGTCTGGTTAACATTCATCATCACACATAGATATAAATTTTTATTTTTTGTGATGAGAATTTTTAAGATCAACTCTCTGAACAACTTTTAAATATATAACACAGTATTGTTAACTGTAGACACCATGCTGTTGTACAGTACATCCCTGACTTACTTATTTTGTAACTGAAAGTTTGTACCTTTGGACCACTTTACCCATTTTACCCATGCCCTACCTCCTGTCTCTAGCAACCACCAATCTGTTCTCTGTATCTATAAATTCAGGGGTTTTTTTTTTTGTTGTTGTTGTTACTTTGCTTATTTTTAAGTTCCACACATTATTGAGATCATATGGCATTTGTCTTTCTCTGACTTACTTTACTTGACATAATACCCTCAAGGTCCATCCATGTTGTCGCAAATGGCAAAATTTCCTTCCTCATGGATGAAAATATTCCTCTGTGTGTGTGTGTGTCTATCTCACATGTCTTTATTCATTCATCTGCCAGTGTTTACATTGGGTTGTTTCTATGTCTTGGTTGTTGTAAATAACGGTACAGTGAATATGGGGGTGCAAATATCTTTTTCAGTTAAGTGTTTTAATTTGCTTTGGATATAGTCCCAGAAGTAGAATCATTGGATCATATGGTAGTTCTATTTTTAATTCTTTGAGGATCCTCCATATTGTTTTCTATAGTAGCTGTACTAATTTATATCCCCACCAATATCACATAAACATTCCCTTTTCTCCATATCCTTGCCAATGCTTATTTCTCATCTTTTTGACAATAGTCCATTTAACAGGTGTGAAGTGATATCTCATTGTGGTTTTAAATTGCATTTTCCTGATGATTAGGGATGTTGAGCGTCTTTTTCTGTACCTGTTGTCCATATGTATGACTAGTTAGGAAAGATTATTCACATTCCTGGTCCATTTTTAAATCAGATTGTATGGGGGTTTTTTTTGTTTGTTTTCCTTTTTTTGTTGTTGTTTTTTAGGGGGGGTTTGGGTTTTATTATTTATTTATTTTTTTGCTATTGAGTTGTATAATGTTTTCTAAATTTTAATATTGCCAACTTTAATCATCTTCAATTATGGTTTTCAGTTTGTGTCTTTTTAAATGAATTCTTCCTCATCTTAAAGATCTCATTGTCTTTCTTATGCTAGAATTGATTTGTATTTAATATGTGAATATGTGAATCATTACTAAGTTTATTCTAAAAGCTGTATGTATACAGTGTGAGTTTCCAAGTTACTTTTTCCACCTAATTATCAATCCTACTACTAGCATATCTAGATCATCTATTATGTCAGCTCTTCTATATGTCAAGTGTCCATAATAAAATAATTATTTTTCTAGAATAACTAATGTCTTTCAGTCCTTCTGTTTTTGACTTTTTCTTTCTTTTTTGGTCTCTCTGTTGATAACACCTCCAACATTTATAATAAATTTTGCCATTGATATTCCTTATTAATAATTTGCATATGTTTTCTGTTTTCATATATTTATTCTTTGAATCATGAGTTTTTTAGAAGTATATTTTCATATTTTGATAAATAAGAGCTTTTTTTGTTTACTGCAGTACTGCTAACAATTTCTTACTTGATTATAGTAATGATACTTGTAAGTTTAATCTATCACTTACTAGGAACAGAGAAAGATATGCTAAAATCTCCTACTTACTGCTGAATTTGTCAATTCATTCTTGTATCCTAATTTTTTTAAATATTTTTAAAATATAGCTAATTAAATTAATGAAAGTTTAAAATTACCATATTTCTTATTTATGTACTTAGTACTTTATTTACTAAATACTTTTCTTTTTTAAGATTTTTTACTTATTTATTGACAGAGAGAGAGACAGCCAGTGAGGGAGGGAATACAAGCAGGGGGAGTGGGAGAGGAAGAAGCAGGCTCCCAGCAGAGGAGCCTGACATGGGGCTCGATGCCAGGATCCCGGGATAACGCCCTGCTGAAGGCAGACGCTTAACAACTGAGTCACCCAGGCACCCCTACTAAATACTTTTTAAAATAAATTTTTATCAAGCATTTTTAGGTGTTTTCTAGGGGAACATTGTTTAAACATCCATTCTACTATATTGCTCTCCTTGTTCTTTAGTTCATAGGTATTTTTGTGCATAAAATAAAAGTAACCACAAAACATTATTTTAATATATAATTTACTATCAGGTAACATCTGAAAGAATAATTCTTGACGATTTCAAACACATCACAATAAAAACCAAATTTACAGAATTCTGAAGCTTTTAAAACTTAGCTAATTCTACATATCAATGTCATAGTTTATTTCATTATTTTAAACTTGTTTCATAGTTTCTTGAAGTTCTTTAATTAGGATGTGTGATAAAGGCACATTTTATATCAGTCTGAGAAAGAATAGGAAAACTGGAAATCATTTTGAAAAAAATGGAACTTACTTGATAGTATTTTAGATATTTAAGATATACAATACATACACACCAATTTATATAGGTAATAGAACAAAACATATATAAATGACCTGAGCCTAATGTCACATTTGGAGTATACAGAATAATGCCTCCTGAAGGTGTCTACATTCTAATCCCCATGTGAATATGTTACCTTACATCTTACATGTCAAAAGGAAGTTTATAAATGTGATTAAATTGAGGATCTTGAGTTGGGGAAATTATCCTGGATTATCTGATAACAAGGAGGCAGTGTCAGAGAAAGTGACGTGAGGATGGAAGCAGAGAAAGAAAGGAGATATGAAGACAGAAACACAGAAACAGGAAAGAGAGACCCTGAGAGAAAGAGAGAGAGACTGACAGACTGACAGGAAGATGCTACATCCATTGCTGGCTTTGAAGATGGAAGATTGATGCATGAGGCAAGGAATATGGGCAGCCTCAAGAGCTAGAAAAGGCAAGGCAAAGAATTCTCCCATCGAGCCTCCAGAAAGAATATGGCTCTGCTAGCCATTTTTAGTTTTTGACCTCTGGAACTATGTGACAATAAATTTATACTGATTTAAGATACTACGTTTATGNTTTCTGTACCTGTTGTCCATATGTATGACTAGTTAGGAAAGATTATTCACATTCCCGGTCCATTTTTAAATCAGATTGTATGGGTTTTTTTTTTGTTTGTTTTCCTTTTTTTGTTGTTGTTTTTTAGGGGGGGTTTGGGTTTTATTATTTATTTATTTTTTTGCTATTGAGTTGTATAATGTTTTCTAAATTTTAATATTGCCAACTTTAATCATCTTCAATTATGGTTTTCAGTTTGTGTCTTTTTAAATGAATTCTTCCTCATCTTAAAGATCTCATTGTCTTTCTTATGCTAGAATTGATTTGTATTTAATATGTGAATATGTGAATCATTACTAAGTTTATTCTAAAAGCTGTATGTATACAGTGTGAGTTTCCAAGTTACTTTTTCCACCTAATTATCAATCCTACTACTAGCATATCTAGATCATCTATTATGTCAGCTCTTCTATATGTCAAGTGTCCATAATAAAATAATTATTTTTCTAGAATAACTAATGTCTTTCAGTCCTTCTGTTTTTGACTTTTTCTTTCTTTTTTGGTCTCTCTGTTGATAACACCTCCAACATTTATAATAAATTTTGCCATTGATATTCCTTATTAATAATTTGCATATGTTTTCTATTTTCATATATTTATTCTTTGAATCATGAGTTTTTTAGAAGTATATTTTCATATTTTGATAAATAAGAGCTTTTTTTGTTTACTGCAGTACTGCTAACAATTTCTTACTTGATTATAGTAATGATACTTGTAAGTTTAATCTATCACTTACTAGGAACAGAGAAAGATATGCTAAAATCTCCTACTTACTGCTGAATTTGTCAATTCATTCTTGTATCCTAATTTTTTTAAATATTTTTAAAATATAGCTAATTAAATTAATGAAAGTTTAAAATTACCATATTTCTTATTTATGTACTTAGTACTTTATTTACTAAATACTTTTCTTTTTTAAGATTTTTTACTTATTTATTGACAGAGAGAGAGACAGCCAGTGAGGGAGGGAATACAAGCAGGGGGAGTGGGAGAGGAAGAAGCAGGCTCCCAGCAGAGGAGCCTGACATGGGGCTCGATGCCAGGATCCCGGGATAACGCCCTGAGCTGAAGGCAGACGCTTAACAACTGAGTCACCCAGGCACCCCTACTAAATACTTTTTAAAATAAATTTTTATCAAGCATTTTTAGGTGTTTTCTAGGGGAACATTGTTTAAACATCCATTCTACTATATTGCTCTCCTTGTTCTTTAGTTCATAGGTATTTTTGTGCATAAAATAAAAGTAACCACAAAACATTATTTTAATATATAATTTACTATCAGGTAACATCTGAAAGAATAATTCTTGACGATTTCAAACACATCACAATAAAAACCAAATTTACAGAATTCTGAAGCTTTTAAAACTTAGCTAATTCTACATATCAATGTCATAGTTTATTTCATTATTTTAAACTTGTTTCATAGTTTCTTGAAGTTCTTTAATTAGGATGTGTGATAAAGGCACATTTTATATCAGTCTGAGAAAGAATAGGAAAACTGGAAATCATTTTGAAAAAAATGGAACTTACTTGATAGTATTTTAGATATTAAAGATATACAATACATACACACCAATTTATATAGGTACTAGAACAAAACATATATAAATGACCTGAGCCTAATGTCACATTTGGAGTATACAGAATAATGCCTCCTGAAGGTGTCTACATTCTAATCCCCATGTGAATATGTTACCTTACATCTTACATGTCAAAAGGAAGTTTATAAATGTGATTAAATTGAGGATCTTGAGTTGGGGAGATTATCCTGGATTATCTGATAACAAGGAGGCAGTNATGTTACCTTACATCTTACATGTCAAAAGGAAGTTTATAAATGTGATTAAATTGAGGATCTTGAGTTGGGGAAATTATCCTGGATTATCTGATAACAAGGAGGCAGTAAGTGTCACAGTCAGAGAAAGTGACGTGAGGATGGAAGCAGAGAAAGAAAGGAGATATGAAGACAGAAACACAGAAACAGGAAAGAGAGACCCTGAGAGAAAGAGAGAGAGACTGACAGACTGACAGGAAGATGCTACATCCATTGCTGGCTTTGAAGATGGAAGATTGATGCATGAGGCAAGGAATATGGGCAGCCTCAAGAGCTAGAAAAGGCAAGGCAAAGAATTCTCCCATCGAGCCTCCAGAAAGAATATGGCTCTGCTAGCCATTTTTAGATTTTGACCTCTGGAACTATGTGACAATAAATTTATACTGATTTAAGATACTACGTTTATGGAAATTTATTACAACAGCAATAAGAAACTAACATTAAACTAGAAACAGAAACGAAACCTGATATGGGAAAACAATTACGAATTTTTATGTCATAGAAATTTTTAAAAATTCTTTATTTAGATGATATTTTATACAAATCAGGCAAGTGACAATAATTTATTGAATTTGTTAACATGTATAAAATTCAAAAGGTAATATACAGATTATCAATACAGCTTATTTAAGATAAAGAACAGACAGCCCTGCAATATTTGTGCAAAGGGATATAAATAGGATAATTAACAAATAGGAAAAACAAATACGAAGAGATTGCGTATCTTCAGGAGCAATCAAATTATTAAAATACGTCTTTTTTTGTAAGAAATTGTGCCTAGGTGCTTGTATTTCTTTAGCATTTGCTTTAATGGCAACCACATAGTAAATATATTTTTATATCTATGCTTAGTTCATTTAGAAAAGGGTTGAATTCTTCAAAAAATTGTTTTGTGTATGGTAGCTATTTAGTAAATATATTTACTGAATAAATAAGCAAACAAACAAATAAAAGACATGCTTGTTTTTTCTTCACAGAATCAAACTACAGAAGTTTGAATACTTCATTCAGTAAGTACTTACGGTTGGCTTATTTTCAACATTTTAAAAATAGAGTACCAGAAGTTGTAATTATTGTGCTATTTCTTTATATAGTCTGCACAATGAGATCTTATTATTTGATTACTTTTCATTTTGCATATCTCAGTGACCATCTTTAAGATCAAAAAGTATTTGAAATTATGAATAAGACAATGTAATCATTTCATTTTTATAAGTGAAATCACACATGCTTGAGACTAAATTACTAGGAGAAAAAGTACAAGATAATGCAATCATTTTATTTTAAAATCATTTTTACATAAATAAGTACATTAATTTTCTTTTCTTGAAAAAAGTGATCAGAACTGATATGTAGGGAACAAAAATTCTTCTTTCATTTTTAAATTTACTGTTTGACCTTAAGCAAGTCATAAAATTCTGGATTTTGTGGCTCTTATCAAAAGATAATAAAATTTATTATAAATCAAGTAGAGAAAGGACATCTTATCTTGGGGTAGGTGGAATTTATAATACATATAATAGCAAAGAGGGAATCCATAAAATAAAATGATATGAATGTTAGAGATAAAAATCAAGATATTTCAAACTCTGACATTTTTATTCTGATTTTTTGCTAACCAACTCTTAAGACTTATTCTGCTTTATCATTCCACTGGGGCGTATTAAATTCTCTCTCCCACCCTCAGCTTTATCTAATTTCAATATGTCTTTATATTTCATTGCTTCCAAAAGCCCTTGTGTGTCTGTGTAGTCATTTTTAATTAGTAAAAATATGCATTTGAAAAACTTGTTTTGGAAAAAAGCAACCATATTATCTTATAAAATGGAATTTCTATCTATCATCCATCTATTTACTACCTATATTATTTGAAAACAAATTCATAAAAATGCTTTTCATAGAAATCTGCACTGCTATATTCACTGCAGCCTTATTCACAATAACCAAGATATGGAAACAATCCAAATATCTATAGACAGATCAATGGATAAAGAAAATGTGATATATATACAGGGAAATATTATTCAGCCTTTAAAAAGGAAATTCTGCCATTTGCAACAATGTAGGTGAACTCATTTGTTACCTTGTGCTAAGTGAAATAAGACAGACACAGGACAAATACTGCATAAATCCACTTATAAGAAACACTAAAATAATCAAACTCATTGAAGCAGAGAAAAGAATGGTGGTCACCAGGGGTTGGGAGAGGGGGAAATGTGGAGTTGCTGCTTAAAGTGTGCAAAATTTCAGTAATACAAGATGAGTAACTTCTATATCTTCTGTGCAATATCATGCCTATAGTGACCAACACTGTATTGTGCACTTAAATATTTGTTAAGAGGGTAGATCTCATGTTAAGATCTCATGTTTTCTTACCACAAAAACAAAAACAAAACAAAACAAAACAGAAAAACAAAGGAACACAAAGAAACTTATGAGTGTGATAAATATGTCTATTAACATGATTATTGGTGATGATTTCATGGGTGTATGGATATGTCCAAACTCATCAAATTATATGCACTAAATATGTATAATATTTTGTATATCAACTATTACCTCTGTAAAGCCTTCGGGGAAAAATGGAATAAAAAGAAAGCAATGCCAGTGATACTACCATTAGTAAAATATGAACTAAACTGTTTTTTTCATCATGGTAATGAGTTCTAATTGGCCTTTCTGTTTCTGGTAGTTCCAGTTTTGATTTTACTGAAATAATATAAATCCACTGGCTGGTATATAATTGACACAAGTATACAATTTTAGTAAATATGAAATCTATAACTAATGTCAATATTAGAAATAACAACTAATATAAAAATAACTTTTCAGCCATCTGTAAATTAATTAAAAAAGAAAAGCATTGGGGCACCTGGGTGGCTCAGTCATTAAGTCTGCCTTCGGCTCAGGGCATGATCCTGGGACCCTGGAATCAAGCCCCACATCAGGCTCCCTGCTGGGAGCCTGCTTCTTCCTCTCCCACTCCCCCTGCTTGTGTTCCTTCTCTCACTGGCTGTCTCTCTTTCTGTCAAAGAAACAAATAAATCTTAAAAAAAAAAAAAGAAAAGAAAAGAAAAAAGAAAAGCATTATCTAACAATGAGTTAAATTTACCTACTATAGCATCGGAAAATATATAGCAAAATTACATGAGAAAATTTGTAGCATAAATTGAGCTGATGTGATGAGGGAAAGAATAGGAAAGCTGCTAATAATATTGGAACATATAATAAATAATAAGATTTTGTATTTTCAGTGAAAGACATTTAACTTCAATGTTTCTTTCTGATTAACAGTCAAAATCAATGAGAAAAAGAAGTATGGTTATCAAAATTAGAATTTGAATAAATTCTCTTTTCATTATTTTGGTGAAAAATTTATGCAGCAAATATATGGAATTGTTGACAAAATTTAAACTATAGTCATGAAATTGATGTATGCTCCAGAACATTTTAATAAGAAAAAGATGTCCAATTATTCACAGGACTATATTCCATTTAGATAACTTTTCTCTTTTACACTGTTAATGTGACAAATTGTGTTGAGATAATCTTTTAACTTTAGAAATATCCTGAATTCCTGAAGTAATTCTTATTGTGTCATGATGAGTTATTCATTTAAAATAATTCAGGCATCAATTTGCTTCTATTTAATTTAGGATTTCATATCTATTATAATGCAGGAAATAAGTCTGTCATTGTACTGCATATTTCACTAGTTACAGTTTTATCAAACTATCACTATGCTATTTATTAGCATAGAATATGACATTTTATTAAAATATTTTAAAGTATCACCTACATCTATATTATTTTCATTCTCAGAATTAAAATAACACATTTGTATAGTTCATTTTGGTTCTTCAGTGGCCACACCAGAGTTTAAATATCTTTATTTTTCTTCCTAAAAGATAGTAAATTTTTTTTAAATACAAAAATCTATTTATCATCTTTTTTTTTGTTCAGTAATCTAAGTCATTACATTTTATTCTTTACTAACTGCTTTTTTGGCATATTTGTTTATATCTTTATTCATTCATTTAATGTTTTGAATTGAATATAAAGAACATTTAAATCTAATGCATTTTCTTTGAATACAGAATCATTTAATTCCTGAGTAATTGAGAGAAATTTAGAAAAATCCAAAGGACTTAATGCTTTTCATTTTGTCCAATATTTTTTATTTATTTATTTTATGTTTGTAGGTTTGTGGCAGTTTTGTACAAAAAGTCTTCATATGTCCTTTTTCATTATATTTTATCAAGGTTTCCATAAGACTAAAATGCAAAATTGTCCTGATAAATCTGGTCTTATATATTTTAAAAAGGTTAATTTTAAGTTAATTGTTCCAAAGTTTAGGACAAATCTTTTAAATCATTACATCAAGAACTAATGATGTACTGTATGGTGACTAACATAACATAATAAAAATTAATAAATAAATCATGTTGATTAATTAGATGATTGAACTATTATATATTTTAAATTCTAGATATTTATTAATTTGAATGAATTTAGGAAGAAAAACATAAAACATGGATTTGTTCTGACACCTCGAACTAGTATTTTCATAATTACTGGTCTGATGAATTTCTTCATGAATAGTATATATAAGTTGGATGCAAACATCATTGTGGCTGGTGGTCATCATATGACACAGGTGTGGCCAGTGAGCAGTAAGCAGGTTTATCACAAGCTTTTCTTAAAAGGAGTGGGCTTGTCTGGCAGTCACCACTTTGTCTTTTGCCCTTCACCTTCTCTAATCTTTTTGCAATATTGTAAGGATGGCATAAGAGAAATATACATATAGTAAATATATGCTATATATAAGATATATAGTATATATAAGATGATACATATTATATACATACATATTTCTATATATTATATATACACATATACATGTGTATATACACATTCATGGATATGGATGTGTTCATGGGAATCATAGATTTATTATTAATATTAATACATATTTATAGTGTTAATAAGTATCAGTAACTGTGTCATATTTATTAAATATATACAAATTTATACTATACTATTTATTAATGAGTATTAATAAGTAAATATTGATAAATATTTATTATACATTTAACTTAATGTATAATAGTAAGGCCATTAAATCTTTAAAATAAATATATATGAGAATATATATGTATATGTATGTATACCTGCATGCATATATACATATATATACATAAATACATATATGTATATGTGTTTACAAAATTAAAAACATCTTTAATATGAAAATATTTTGGAAAATAACAAAAGAAAAAAATAACTGAAATTCATTTTGCATACGCCTTCAAGGATTAAATTTATTAAAATGTTTTCAATAAACTGGGTGGCACAAATTAAATTCAAATTTAAGAATAGTAATTGCAGTCTTAGTGAATAGTCTCATCCTGAAAAGAGGAAAAATCTGGCAAATTACCTGAAAAAATATAAGACAACATGGGAATGCTGTTTTCAGATGCATCTTATTCTTGCCTGACTCAGATACCCTATTACCATATGTGTTTTCATAAAAGAGCTAAGTGATGTGTACCAATAAAGAAAACTAACAATTGTGGTCTCTGTAAAATGGCTGTGGGCTATTACTAACTAAACATAATACTACTAGAGAAAGTTCCCTTCTTTGTACCTCTGGAACCGTAGTGACATTAATGGATAGTAGGAGAGAGATCAGAACTCTGGGAGTAGTTGTCATTAAGGTACATCCCTATGTTCAGATTTCCAGCCTTCTGCCAACTTAAGAAAATGGTAAACATGAAGAAGGAGAAGCACATTAGAAGTTGGATAAGAGAGTCATCTGAGAAAAAAGAAAAAAAAAACTTTGACTAAAATATAGCAGGATTGCCTCATTAATGTCTCACCTGAAATTAGTGGTCACGCATATCAGTACAAGAAATCATGGCTTTGTGTTTAATTGCAATTTAATTCTTGGTTGATAGATTTAAAAATGTAAGAAAGAAAAGCATAAATCAACAAGTGGGACTGCATCAAATAAAAACCTTCATTAAAGCAAAAGAAACAATCCAAAAAGTAAAAAGGCAACCTGTGGAATGGGAGAAAATATTTGCAAACCATATATTAAATAAGGGCAAATATCCAAAATATATGAAGAACTCATGTGACTGAAAACCAAAAATAAGAAAGGAAGGAAAGAGGGAGGGAGGAAGGGTGAATGAACCTGATTTAAAAATGGGCAGAGAAAGTGAGTACACACACACACACACACACACACACAGAGGATAAGCATATACTGTGCCATTTGTTAATATATCCACACAATTACCATCACTCAAGAACTTAAGCAACCATTACATCACTTTCTTCTATGTACAGATCAGTACCATTGCACTAAAGCAACAGGTCAGTTTAGATCCAGTCAATTAAAATAATCATATAGATTTATAAAATGGGTGGGGAGTGAGCAGTCAATTCACGATGATGGATATGTGTTTAGAAAATATAAATGGAACCATAAAATAAGTTGAGAATGATGCAATGAAAATTTTTATTTTAGAGGATGCCTTCTCCAAAGAGCTAGTACTTGTTTTGCTTTTCTTAGCATGTCCAAGATCCACATAAAAATTTAGTATCTGAATCTTCTTAGTGGAAAGTGCAAAGGAGAAAAACACTTCTTCAATGTCTCTTTGAAAAGGGACATGCCTTGCTTTCAAGAAAGACTTGGAGGGGCACCTGGGTGGTTCAGTCAGCTAAATGTCTGTCTTCGCCTTGGGCTGAGATCCCAGGTTCCTGGGATCCTGTTGGGCTCCCTGATCAGCTGGGAGTCTGCCTTTCCCTCTCCCTTTACTCCTCCCCCCAATTCGTGCTTGCTCTCTCTTGCTCTGCTTTCTCTCTCTCTCTCTCTCTCTCTCTCTCTCTCTCTCTCTCAGATAAATAAATAAAATTCAGAGGCCTGAGAAAGGGCAAGTCGAAGAGTCAGGAGTTACTAGTAACTGAAAACATGAAGGCATGAAGGGACGGAGGGCCTGTGTGGGATGAGAGAGGGGATCGATGGTGGAAGAGCTGCATTAAGGTCTTTGCCACCCTCTCTGAAATGAAATGTCATGTAATGTAAACATGAAAACACACTTAGATTTCAAGGCTTGATTATCTAACTTTTATATTGAGGCTAGAAATCAACTGTCTTCTTAAAGGAAGATCATAGTCCCTTAAGCTTCAGCATTAGGAGTATAGATTTATGAAGCTCTCCTGATATGAGGGTGGCATTCTCCAGAATGCTGTGAGAGAAGAAAATACTGTGGTTCTGCTGATAGCTGGTCTTTGAGATAGTCACATTTCTGTGCCTCATTTTCCTTATTTTTCAAAGGGGAAGGATATACTAGATCAGTGGTTTTCAAAATCATTTTTTCCTAGCAAAAGTTTATTTTTAACAAAATCATACATTTTAATTCCTATACTTAGACTACTTAAAGTAAAGCTGGTCTGGTGAAACTGGGGGTTAAAAACTGGAAGTCCCAGGATGCAACCAGCCATAGAAAGCTGTAAAACCCCGAGAAATGACTTCAGTCAGACAGTCTCTAATTCCACCATTTTCAAAGCTGATTGGAATTCAGTTTTATTTTCATGATTCAAAATCAGATAATCCTTTATTCGGGATTTATTCACAAGGAAAATCATGGGTGCCTATTCCAGCCCACCTCTTTGTCCCTGAATGCTTTTATCTTCCACCTAGGGAGTGCCTTTGGGCATTCTGAGACTTCTCTAGGTACAACTCTTTTCTTTCTCAGAAAGAGTGGTGTCTTGCCCTCCTAGAGAAACTTTTTTTCAAGGAATTTATGACCATTCACTCTGCCCAGTAGGTCAAGGCTCAAACAAAAAAGTCCCCTGAGGCAGATGTTAGCAATTTAATGAACAATTAGTTGCTGTAGCCTTGAGGTTAAGTGCTTTTGAAGATTTCAGGTTCTTTCTGAGGGAAAATGTTTCTGTCTGTGGCTGTGGTTATCACTCCTACGGGGGTCACTATCAATCTAAATCCTAATCTCACTCTTTAATGAATGACATAACAACCCTTGGCAAATCTTTTTCCACTCCCTGCTAACTTTGTATTCCCATATCTCAGGAAGTTTGGTTCCTGTAATCTACAAGTAGGAGGCTCAGAAATTAAGTATTTGACTGTAATTTTTCAAAAACAGTCCAGTGCTCAACATTAGTTATAATCATTGAAAACTGATCATATGTCATTAATTAGAAACATTATTTAGAGAGTAAGCAAGTACTTAGATATGGGAGATACAAACTTCAAAGAAAAATATGCCTTGTATGTAATAAAGGTTAAATCAAAGGTATAAATTAGGCCCATCCTTTGAAAGAGAATTTTAGTGAATATAATATCTAGATTTTGCTGTAGAAAAATAGAAGTTTTGATTTATACCTAGTGTGCACTTGTGCAATAAAATACAAGTTTGCTCTTTATTTATCTCTTTTATTTATTTATTTACTAGTTGAGAATTTGATGAGTCGTTCATTACAAGGAAAGAAAAGATATGATTAGTACTAAAACACGCTTTGACTTCAGTGAATTTTTTAGAGAAAGTTCAGATTAAGCAGAAGATAAAATGCTACCAACAAGTTAATGCAGTTATACTTCAGAGGTTTATCTCTTTGATAATGTCTGCTTAAGCAATATAATGTCATTTGATTCATGAAACAACTCATTTTTTATATCTTCTGAAGCTTCAATCTATATACATATTTTGAAACTTTTATACGTCAGAAGAAGTAAGATACTCATAGATGATCTCAGTTTAACAACAAAGGAACTCTGTAGCATCAAACAGCTATATATAATAATTATATTTAATTTAAATATCTTGCTTTTTGATGAAAAAGTATAAGGAAATGTTTAAAGTGAAAATAAATGAATTAAAAAAACAAACTTTTAGTAGATAATGGTACTCTATTCATAGATTCACTCAAGAAGAAAATAGCATTTTAATTATCAGTGTTATAATCATTTTATTTTTGAAATAATTTTCTTTTTAGAGTTTTTAGAGTTTTCCATTCAATTTTACTTTTACCTTTATTTTTCTGAATACCCCTATATAAAATCCAAACGTGATTGGATTGAGAAAGCTACAAATAAAATTATCCAAGTATCATGCAATGTTTGTCCTTGGTTACTGATTGAATTAAGCAATCCCTATCAAATGATATGCAAAATAACATGTAAACTGACATGAATTTTGGAGTCTGACCATTAAGTGAAAAGATAAAATAATTTGTTTTTGAATGTTGCTTTAATTTGAGGTTATCAGTAGTCTACTTATAAATTTCCATCCTTGGTTGGAGTCAAAATGTTAAGCAGGTATGTACACAAGTGCTTGAGGATTTATCACTGAAGGATATTTTCCCTATTCTTGCTTGAACTCAGAAAGCATGATAAATCATATAGCAGCTAAGATTCAAAGTGTACATACTGAATATATTTGCATTTACAAGGTATCCTGAGTATGAGTACATGTCCTATTAGCAAAACTCTATCAGATATTTTTTTCATAAGTATCAAATAGAAATGGTGGTTAAACCAATTTGAACTTTACGCAACCAACATAGGAAAAAAATCAGGTGAAAGGAGAAAAAAAACAAGCAGCAGTTTGGGTATGCTTGCAGATGGTGTATCTCCTGTGATGGTCAAACAGAAGAGTAGTTAGTATATAAAGGAGGAACTCAAAATGTGGTCCACGGACTTTGCTGTGTGAATATTTTTCTCCAACTCTTTGTTGTCACTCCTGATGAGGCAAGTAGAAATTCTAGAGTGATGTACTCACTTGCTAGATAACCATCTAACCACATAAAATTAGGAGTTTTGTTGCTGCAAGGAATAGCAAATGGCAAGATTTCATTCTTTCTGATGGCTGAGTAATAGTCCAGTGTGGTGGTATATATAGATATATAGAGATCTATATCTATACTATATCTATATCTATACTATATCTATATCTATATGTATGCCACATCTTCTTTTTCCATTCAACAATCAATGCACATTTGGGCTCTTTCCATGATTTGGCTACTGTTGATAATGCTGCTATAAACATCGGGATGTGTATATTGCTTCATATCAGTATTTTTGTGTAAATACATAGTTGTGCAATTGTTGAATCATAAGGTAGTTCTATTCTTAACTTTTTGAGAAACCTCCATACTGTTCTCCAGAGTGGCTGCACAAGTTTGCTTTCCTACCAACGGTGTGAGAGGGTTCCCTTTCCTCCACATCCTCACCAACATCTGTTGTTTCCTCTGTTGTTAATTTTAGCCATTCTGACACATGTGAAGTGGTGTCTCATCATGGTTTTGATTTATATTTCCTTGGTGATGAGTGATGTTCAGTATCTTTTCATGTGTCTGTTGGCCATCTGGATGACTTAGTTGGAAAAATGTCTGTTCATGCCTTCTTCCCATTTCTTAACTGAATTAGGTTTTTTTTTGGGGGGGGTATTGAATTTTATAAGTTCTTCATAGAATTTGAATACTAACCTTTTATTAGATATGCCATTTACAAATATCTTCTCCCATTCTGTAGACTGCCTGTTAGTTTTATTGATTGTTTCTTTTGCTGTGCAGAAGCTTTTTATATTGCTTAAGTCCCAATAGTTCATTTTTGCTTGTGTTTCCCTTCCCTCCAGAGACATATCTAGTAAGGAGTTGCTATGGCCAAGGTCAAAGAAGTTGATGCCTGTGTTTTCCTCTAGGATTTTGATGGTTTCCTGCCCCACATTTAGGTCTTTCACCCATTTTGAATTTATTTTTGTGTATGGTATAAGAAAGTGGTACAGTTTCATTCTTCTGCATGTATTTCTTCCTGTTGAAGAACATGTAATTTATTTAATTGACACTTCCTGAAGAGGAAATGTATGCAATGAGTAAGAAAAGTCCTTGAATAGTTTCATTGACAGAATTTGGGAGGAGTATTTTAAAATAATGTCATATACTATAATACTTACCATAAGATAATTTTCATCCAGTCACACAGACAGGTATGCCCTAAATATTTGGCTTAGGCTACTTGGTGACATTAATGCAGTACTCACAAGTCTATATAAACTATAAGTATGTAGTACTACTTATACAACTTGGCAATAATCAATCAGGAAGTCCACAAATGAATTATTTGAAGAATAGATTTGAAGAATAGTGTAAAATACCATAATTTTATCTTTTATTGTTTTAAAATTTTTAGTAATTACATACTGTCTTCATTTCTCATAGCATATCTAAAAGTTTAGCTTAGGCCTGTGAAAATAAAATATGGAATCTTGGAAATGTCTTTATATTTTAGTATTGTCTTTATATTTTAGTATTGTCTTTATATTTTAGTATTTTTTATATTTTAGTATTTAGTATTTATATTTCATATTTTAATATTGTCTTTATATATTTATTATTACATTGTCTTTATATTTTAATATTACAATCCCAGAGGGATTCTAATGACAAAATTTTCCTATAAAATTATAAGTCTATATGGAATCTGTCATTGCTTATCATACTTATATTCTACAGTTTTATAATTTATTTCTTCATTCAATGTGTTTATCAATAATCTATAGACTTTAAGGGGAAAAAAGCATATTAGAGAATATTCAGTGACAGAACATCAAAGGAAATGTTTAACATTAGAAAGCAGAATATACAAATGTGACTATATACAGGTGTGTGCCTTTTTCATATCAAATTTAAAAAGTATGTAGTTTTAGAAGAAAGCTTGATGAAATATAAAATGGTAAAGGGGAGGTGAGCAGAGAAGAATGGAAAACATCACATGGGTTAATATTTTCTTCATTCTCAATATTTAATAGGATTTTTTTCATCATTAAACATTAAATCTACAGTAAAAGGAGGAAGCAAGAAAGAAAAGAATTAAAAGGAAAAGGAAAGAATGGAATGGAATGGAGTGGGATAGAATAGAATGGGATGGAATAGAATGGGATAAAATAGAATAGAATAGAATAGAATAGAATAGAATAGAATAGAATAGAATAGAATAGAATAGAATAATAGAACGGAAATGACCATCTGTTGGAAATTGCTTAATTTGATGCAGGAGTGTCAAAAAACAGTGAAGAGTTCAGCTAATTTTGGAAATGGTCAAAGTCTTATTCCTGTTGTTGAATTAAACATTATTTCTGAAAGGCATATCAGTGTTTATATTGAAGATTACAAAGTAAAAGATTCATGATATTTTTATAATGTCCTTTTAACTGCCCTTTGATGTTTGAGTTATTTTGTCAGCCATTTTGGGTTGCCATTACTTTATCCATTTATAAGCATTTTCGGTTTGAAAAACAGAGTCTCAAATAGAGTGGTCCATCATAACTCTCTTGGGAGTAGGAAAGCTATTTATTATGTATGGATAGATTTTAAAGAAAATATAGAAACTCAATTATTATTTTATTGGGGGTAACGGGAGAGATATCGACTTTCATTTCTTTTTTTTTTTTTAAGATTTTATTTATTTATTTGACAGAGAGACAGCCAGTGAGAGAGGGAACATAAGCAGGGGGGTGGGAGAGGAAGAAGCAGGCTCTCAGCAGAGGAGCCTGATGCGGGGCTCGATCCCAGAACGCCAGGATCATGCCCTGAGCCGAAGGCAGACGCTTAACGACTGAGCCACCAAGGTGCCCCTTGACTTTATTTTCTTAACATTGGTTATAAATATTCCCTCAAAAGCTCCGAGTGCACTCCACTTTCTAAAAAAAAAAAAAAAA
>NC_048225.1:110140768-110163947 GCF_002007445.2 Ailuropoda melanoleuca
GACAGAGATAGAGACAGCCAGCGAGAGAGGGAACACAAGCAGGGGGAGTGGGAGAGGAAGAAGCAGGCTCATAGCGGAGGAGCCTGATGTGGGGCTCGATCCCATAACGCCGGGATCATGGCCTGAGCCAAAGGCAGACGCTTAACCGCTGTGCCACCCAGGCACCCCANCACAAGCAGGGGGAGTGGGAGAGGAAGAAGCAGGCTCATAGCGGAGGAGCCTGATGNGGGGCTCGATCCCATAACGCCGGGATCATGGCCTGAGCCAAAGGCAGACGCTTAACCGCTGTGCCACCCAGGCACCCCGAGCACAATGCTGTTAAAAATGGGCCCTCACATGCCATCCTGGACTCTCTGAAAACCTTTAGTGAGGTTCTGTGAGATAACACTCACTGAACCCCTATGCAAAGAATCACCAGTACCAGCACAAGTTTTATTCAGGGAGAGTCAGCTTTCCTTCACCTGGCTCCATTTGTGAGGTATAGCTTCAGTGTAGAAAATGTGGAGAAAAAAAAAATTAGCAAAGCATCACTCAAAAGTCATCATTATCAACATTTTTGCACATCTCCTTTCAGCCTACATGTATGTCTATATATACACTGGAAAAATGAAATATATATGGTACTGTACACTGAACTTATAAACTATTCTTGCATTTCATTTATATAATACACTGAGCTTTAGAGGTCAATTCGATCTGAGCATATGTTGCTTTATCAGATACTTCCTTGTGTAATTTTTGGAGAGGATCTTAGGAAGAGGCTAGAAGATCATAAATGCCTTGAGCAAGTAGAAGAAGTACCAGTACCTGGAGAACAGGAGTTTTAAGAGGGAAAAGCTCCCTATTTCATAAGCTTTATATATCTGACATTTGCTTTATAAGAGATATATAGATCAATGTTATTAGAAGACTTTTGTGCATGTGGGAAACTCAGTTAAAGACAATAAACTCCCATCTTTGCAAACACTACATAATACCTTTCATGTGTTGATAGAGCTCAATATATAAACTGAACATGAAAATGAATAGGTATATTCCTTTCTTGACAAAAGAGGCTAATGGAACTTACCCAACTAAAACTTTTCACATTAAATTGAAATTATACCTCTAAATCTTGGAGGTAGTGAAAGCTAGGCATACCTCTTCTATGTTAAGACACTGCAAAAATATTGGCCAAAGCAAAGATTTATAAGATGTCATTGAAAGCATTCACTCTAACAATAAAGAAGACAGCAGGATGGTGAAATGATGGTTGAGATTCAAAATAAATCACATGGCACTATAATAATTCCATAACAGTTAGATCTCCTTTACCACACTGCATCTGGCATCCTATCATGTTGTATTTCAAGGGAATAATTGTTCTTCATAGGTATAACAGTTCAATGTTCAGACTTTGAAGTTATAAAGAAATATTAAGAAAAAATTCACTACAAATAAACAGGAAAGGTTCGTAAGGTGAATATATTTTTAGGTTTTAGAGAAGATTGATATTTTGCAAAATACCCTTTAAAAGGAAAAAGAAGAGTAAACAGATTGTGAGGAAAATTATTTTTTTGCTATGAAATACTAATAATTATATAAAAGTATTCTCAATAATAAATAGGCAACTATTGCTGATCCAAGCTTGTTTAGTTAAAATCATCATGGAATAGAGTCTCCCTTAGAGCCTTTAGAAAAAATCAACCTTTCCAAACTCTGATTTCTAGAATTTTGGCCTCCAGAACTTAGATAATAAAATTCCATTCTTTCAAATCACATAATTTATGTTACTTTCCTATGGCAGCCCTAGGAATCTAATATTATTTTTAAGTCAAGGAACTGTTAAGAGGTTACCCATAACTGAAGCAAGATAAATAAATATCCAGCCTGTACTATGCACTGAGCTATATACCCCCTAACTAATTTTTAAGGTTTTATAGTGTAATTAATAACTAGTATCAATAAGAAGCAGTTAGGGGCGCCTGCGTGNGGTGGCACAGCGGTTAAGCGTCTGCCTTCGGCTCAGGGCGTGAACCCGGCGTTATGGGATCGAGCCCCACATCAGGCTCCTCTGCTATGAGCCTGCTTCTTCCTCTCCCACTCCCCCTGCTTGTGTTCCCTCTCTCGCTGGCTGTCTCTATCTCTGTTGAATAAATAAATAAAATCTTTAAAAAAAAATAAGAAGCAGTTAATCTGGATAATAGGGTCTAATCACAGACATGTGAATGGGGCACTTGATTAAGTAGGTAATAAACATGATGGAGCCCTAGGTTTGATGACTTCCCTGGGGTGAGGTGTCTGTACACTCTTAACTTTTCATCATAACTGTCCCAAGTGTAGAATAACTGGGGCTCGGATTAAAAATCAGGGACTTCTATGTTGATATTGCTATAGATGGTAGTATTCAGAATTTTCAACCAAATTTTTTCAGAGAAGTATGATATTCTGATAATAAGTCAGTCAGAGAAGGACAAATACCTTATGATTTTGCTCATATGTGGAATTTAAGAAACAAAACAAATGAACAAAAGGAAAAAGAGAGAGAGAAAAACCAAAAAACAGACTCTTAACTATAGAGAACAAACTGATGGTTACCAGAGGGGAGGTGGGTGGGGGGTTTGGTTAAATAGGTGATGGGGGCTAAGGTGTGCACTTGTGATGAGCACTAGGTGTTAATATGTAAGTGATGAATAACTCTATTGTACACCTGAAACTAATATAACACCGTATGTTAACTGGAACTGAAATAAAAACTTTAAAAAAGAGAGACATTTTTTTAATGTATTTATTTGAGAGAGTATGAGTGGGGAGGAGGGGCAGAGGAAGAGGGAGAAGCAGACTCCCCACTGAGCTGGGAGCCTGACAGGAGGCTCCATCCCAGAACCTGGGGATCATGACCTGAGCTGAAGGCAGATGCTTAACTGACTGAGCCACTCAGGCATGCCAAGAGAGAATTTTTTAAGCCCAAAAGTACAGGGTAAAAATTATCTGGAGAGAGAACCAAATAGTAAAAGAAGCAATCTGAAATGTCTGTCAGAAAGGAGACTTTATTTATTCATAAATTTTTAGATGGATGATTATTGGTATCAAATTTATTTGGTATTTAGAATCTATTGGGGGATGCCTGGGTGGCTCAGTCGTTAAGCCTCTGCCTTTGGCTTAGAGTGTGATCCCAGCGTTCTGGGATCGAGCCCCACATCAGGCTCCTCTACTGGGAGCATGCCTCATTCTCTCCTACTCCCCCTGCTTGTGTTCCCTCTCTCGTTGGCTGTCTCTCTCTCTCAAATAAATAAATAAAATCTTTAAAAAAAAAAGAGAGAGAATCTATTGAATGTATGTAAGTGAGGAATTGTACTAGTTTTATTTAAAAATACGATATATGAAATAATTCACCAATTACACTATTTGTAATTATTTCAAGTTATGGTGGAAAGTGACTTAGAAATTAAATGAAAACATTTAAAAGGTACAGGATGAGAGCAAAGGATTCTTAAGAGCACTAAAAACATCTGGGCAAATGTAGAAAAGGTAAATAATTCCTTCTCTTATTTTTCCTTTTTTTATTCATATGTAATTGTCATATAACATTATATTAGTTTCTGACGTGTAACAAAATGATTTGGTATTTATATGTATGGCAAAATGATCACCACTTAAGTCTAGTTAACATCTGCCACCATACATAGTTACAGTTTTTTTCTTGTGATTAGAACTTTTCAAATTTGCTCTATAAGAAAATTTCATATTACACAATACAGTATTATTAACTGTAGTCACCATGTTGCTGCTGTACATTACACCGCCAGGGTTTATTTATTTTATAACTGGAAGTTTGTTCCTTTGATCATCTTCATCCATTTCACCCATCCCCACCACTGGCAACAATGCCAGTATGTTTTCTGTATCTATGAATTCTTCCTTCCTTCCTCCCTTCCCTCCCTTTCTCTCTCCCTCCCTCCCCCTCCCTTCCTCCCTTTTTTTTTTTTTTTTTTTTTTTTTTTTTTTTTTCCTTCCTTCCTTCCTTCCTTCCTTCCCTCCTTCTTCTTTCCGTTCCAAATATAAGTGAGATCCTATGGCCTTTGCCTTTTTCTGACTTATTTCATGTAGCATACCCTCAAGTTTCATTTATATTATTGCAAATGGCAAGATTTCCTTCTTTATGACTGAAAATATCCCTCTGTGTGTGTGTGTGTATATATATATATATATATATATATTCATATATATCACATCTTTATTCATCCATCCATTGATGGACATGTAGGTTGTTCCTATGTCTTGGATATTGTAAATAATGCTGTGATTTTTTAGTTAGTGTTTTCTTTTGGGTAAATACCCAGAGGTAGAATTGCTGAATCATAAGAGTTCTATTTTTTCTTTTTTGAAGAAACTTCATACTGTTTTCTGTAGTGATTGCACCAACATTCTCACCAACAGTTCACAGGGATTCTCTTCTCCATATCCTTGCCAATGTGTGTTATTTCTTGTCATTTTTATAATAGCTATTCTAGCAGGTATGAGGTGTTATCTCATTGTGGTTTTGATTTGCATTTCTCTGATGATGAGTGACGTTGAAGCATTTTTTCATGTACCTGTTGTCCATATGTATGTTTTCTTTGGAGAAATGTCTATTCACTTTCTCTGTCCATTTTCTTAACTGGATTGCTTGTTTTTGTTTTGTTGTTGTTGTTGTTGTTACTATGTTGTATGAATTCTTTATATATTTGGATATTAACCCCTTTTTGACTTTATGGTTTGCAAATACTTTCTCCCATTCAGTAGGTTACCTTTTCATTTTATTGATTATTCCCTTTTCTGTGCAGAAGCTTTTTAGTTTTATGTAGTCCCACCTGTTTATTTTTGTTCCTCTTGTCTTTTGATGTCAAATCCGAAAAATCATCACCAAAACCAATGTCATGGGACTAACTGCCTATGTTTTCTTCTAGAGGTTTTATTATTTCAGGTGTTACATTCAAGCCTTTAATCCATTTTGAGTTAATTTTTGGGCATGGTATAGGATAGTAGTTCAGTTTCATTCTTTTGTATGTGGCTGTTCACTTTTCCCAGTACCATTTACTGAAGAGACTGTCCTTTCTCCATCGTATATTCTTTACTTCTCTGTCATAAATTAATTGTCTATATATATATATATATATATATATATATATATGAATTTATGTCCGGGCTCTCTATTTCAATGCATTGATCTATGTCTGTTTTTGTACTAATTCCATATTGTTATGATTACCATAGCTTATAATATAGCTTGAAATCAAAAGCATGATGCTTCCAGCTTTGTACTTTCTCAAGATTGCTTTAGCTATTCTTTTGTGGTTCCATAAAATTTTATAATTTATCAAGAACATCATATTACACAATAATTTACTCATGTTTCACAGACTTACAACATATCTACAATGCATTCAACGTAATGCTATGTCCTAGACAAACAAAATATGTTTTTGTCTTTAAGAGACGTCGGAACTCTAATGGAGAGATAATAATTTAAACAATACTATTGCATGGAGCACTGGTTGTTATATGCAGACAATGAATCATGAAACACTACATGAAAAACTAATAATATACTGTGTGGTAACTAACATAACATAATAAAATAATAATAATAATAAACAATACACAAGGTAAGGTCAATTAGGTATTAGAAATGTGTACACATTGTACAGATCAGATGCAAATTATAAGAATTATATAGGCTCCTCTGAAGTACAAGGCTGACTTGCAATAAAGTCACTTCTCTACATTTATTTTATTGAATTAGATTATTATATGACAAATTTTTTAACATAAACATTTAATAAAAATATTTGAGTTAGCAAAATTTGTGTCCATACAGATTTACTATGACTTTTTAGGGTGATTTGGGGGTTCATATCTATTTCTGAGGTTAGACTTTGAGGAATTTACTGTGGTTATAAATAGAAATAATTTTAATTCTTTATGTAGGAAGTTTTTCTTCTTTTGCCTAAATCAATCTTTGCACTTCTCCGAAATGGGAAATTCCCTGGAGGCCTGGGGGATGTTTCCCCCATCCCAATGCTTTGCTTTTTGGATACAAGACTTCCAGTTATTTCAAAGTACTGTCCAAGCTACACCATCCCCAAAAAGGATAATGAGGGATCTTGTTTCTTTCAGAAACCTCATGCTAGACACCAGCTTTGGGTAACTTCAGTAACCAACTTTAAACACAAGTAACCACTCCTTTTCTGGTTTCCCAGAACAGGGGTTGTGATGTTCTCCCTCTGCCACTCTGACCTACATCATCTGGTGTTGGGCTTAATATTCCTCATGCGTAATTCAAACACTCAGAAAAACCTATCATCAGACAGAAAAGGAAAACCAAATAAAGAAGTCTGTATTTTTCAGTATATATGGTATGTCTGCCCCCCTGGTTTACTTGGCTCTTTATACCTGAGGTCATACTACTGCCAGGTGACTGCTGTGGCCCCTAATACTGGATATTATCTGTCTGCTTACCTAACTCAGTGTATCAAAATCTCCCAGAACACCTGTGGCCTGAGGTCTCTGCAGCCCTAGGTGCACCCTTCTTTCTTGAATGTAATGAGAGCATTGAAGATGGTCTCTCTATAGGTTTGCTTTGGCAAATCCATAATTAAAAGAGAAAATGCTTCCTCAACTATAAATGTCCTTGAAATTTAATGAACTAGTTGAGTTCTTACCTCTCCAATGACCTAGTGAATTAATGATAATAATCAACATTTTTCTGAATTAAAGAATCATTGCTGATTATGATGTGCTGAACATTCTAAAATAACACCTTGAGTATCATTTATAACAATCTCATGGGACATTTAGTATCATTACCACCATCATAAAAATGGAGAATAAGGCACAGAAAGAAAAAATTACCCACATTTCATTCAGCCAGTCTGTGAACATTTATTGAGCTCCTACTCTTTGCTGGATATGGTTATTGATGTCAGGAATAGAGTTGAACAGTCAGAAATGGCCTCTTCACCAGTGTAGCTTTTCAATGTAACACGTGGTGGTGCAGACTTTGAACCTTGGCAGTCATTGTTTTCTGATACTAGCTCATAGCTCCTGGGCTGCTCTGTCTATACTGTGGCATCCCTGGCCCCCTGTTATGAGAAAAAAATAATGTGAAGTCAGCATAGAGCTCTGTTGATCACATATTTAAGTTAATCAACAACAACAGCAACAAAATACTCTTCCACAGAAGGATTCTACAGCCTCTTTGAAAGCTGTCAGTAATTTATGCTCAGATTATCTGGGTTCTTTTTCTGGTTCCGCTAATAATGAGACATGTAATTGGATAAGTTATTCAACCTTTTACTATTTTATTTTACTTTTTTGGGAAAAGGGGAGTAGCAGAAACTATGTTGCCTAGTGTTAATTTTGTTCTTTTCAGAAGCTGAGTTTATTGATGTGGATTACATAAATGCACATAAAGGTCAAACCTCATCAACAACAACGTTGTTACCTTAGGGTAATTCAATATAGATATATATATATATATATATTTAAATCTACAAAATAAATTTTTAGGCAGAATTAAGAATATTTCTAAGACTTTTCGTGAAATTTTTAAAGGTTATTTGTATAAATCTAAAATAGTTTAAAGAATAATGCTGACAAAAAAATTCTTAGGTTTTTAAAGCACATTTTACATATGAGAAAAAATTTTGTGTTAATAAAAAGAGGAGCAGTGCCTATCAGTTCATTTTTTGAACATAAAAATTCAGTTACTGATAATTCATTAGGAACCAAGCTTTGGTTAAATGGAGCCATCCGTTGTTAATAGCCTGTGGTGCAGTAAGGCTCACGGTGAACAGGTGATGATTACAGTACTTAACACTTCTGGAGAATGAAAGTATAGTGACTGTAATCATTCTAAAAATTACTTCGTAAATGTCACACTGTTAATTACAGTTCAAAGAATTAGCATCTGGTTGAAGTTATAGGTGTAGCTTTGAGGAATTGATATTACAGGAAATGCATTTAAAGAACCTTTAATCACAACATAAAATGTTCTCTGCCCGGCTTTGGGTACCCAATACAGTAAGTCGCACCTGCTGTTTACTAAGGGTGCCAAAGTATAAAAAGCAATTGGTGCTGGATTTTCTTCAGTGGAACAAGGGAAACAGTATCATTTTATATTTTAGGTATTATGGTTCCTAAAACAAACTAAAATTGTGAGACCTTTAATGAATTTTTAAGTTTCAGTAACACTGGAGGTGTTTCTCAGCTATAATAGTTTGTTCTGATTTATAATCAATATGTAAATGAGATATGAAATTATGAAGGAGTATTAAATGACATTAACTTGTTTTTAATATAGGCTGAGTGAGGAAATAGTGTTTATGAAGAGACATCGTGAAAACCGTTCATGCTAATCCATTGGCAAAGAAGCATTTTAAGGATTATTCTGAAAGCAATGAGATCATCTTGAATTTTTGACTTGGAAGTTAGTGTTTGAAAAAAGCAGTGGAGAGAAGGTCCATAAACAGATTCACATATGTTATTTAATATGTAACAAATGCAGCATTTAAAATCAGTGAGGGAGCACCTGGGTGGCACAAAGGTTAAGCGTCTGCCTTCGGCTCAGGGCGTGATCCCGGCGTTATGGGATCGAGCCCCACATCAGGCTCCTCTGCTATGAGCCTGCTTCTTCCTCTCCCACTCCCCCTGCTTGTGTTCCCTCTCTCTCTGGCTGTCTCTATTTCTGTCAAATAAATAAATAAAATCTTTTAAAAATAAATAAATAAATAAATAAAATCAGTGAGAAAGGCATCTTTTTTTTCTCTAAAATAATGTTAGGATGATAGCCTAACATTTGGGGGAAGTAGAGACAGATAAAAATGTAAAAGTAAACATTTAATCATAAATGTAAGAAACGAAATATGGTTTATTTTTTTAAATGTGGATTACTTTTTTAATTAAAATGATACTAAATTTAAAGTCAATAAAAAATGGACATATCTGATTTCATACCCTAAAGCTTCCACATAATAAAAATACACTAACAAAAAAATGTAAACAGGGTATATATTCTCTTACCAAACTTAGAAATATTAGAACATGTATAATAAGAAACATTCATCTTCTTTGTTGTCTTCAAATAATATGGAAAAAATAAAGAATATCACCCAAAGAATAAATGTAAGGATTGAAAAACAAATAATGAGATTTAAACCAATATTAAATTGTAAGCATATTAAACTACAATGAAAAGATAATTTTATAAGTAGTATTGAAAAATGTAAAATGATTGGGTGTTCAGAAAGGTGTGACAAAGTAGGACTCCTGGTTGGAAAACTGTTCAAACAATGATCACAAACATTAATCAGGGGTGTTTCTGTGGTAATTAAAATATCACTTTGAAAAATCAACACTAAAGAAAAACAAAACTGAATGGGAAGAAATCAGAGAGGGAGACAAACCATGAGAGACTCTGGACTCTGGGAAATAAACAGGGTTACAGAAGGGAGGGGTGTGAGGGAAGGGAAATGGGGTGGTAGGTATTAAGGAGGGCACGTGTGGTGGTGAGCACTGGGTGTTATATGCAACTAATGAATTACTGAACACTACATCAAAAATTAATGATGTACTATACATATGCTGGCTAACAACATAATAAAAAGAAGATACCTGTCACACATACACAAAAAATTGATATTTACCATAAACTTTATGGATTTTTGGGTCACTTTTATATTTGTATTTAATATTGATTATAAAAATATTAAAACTGCTTTTAACATTCTTAAAACAAAACAAAACAGTCACCTGGGCCAAGATTTATGTAAAAGAGGTTAAAATTTACTTTTTAGTGAGTGATATTTTGACAAGTATGAAAATACCTAAGATAGTATTTAGATTAAACTTATGAGTACATTTATATTTTCTAATAATATGAAGTCACTCCAAAGGCTTCTTATCTATGATAATAGCTAGGAAGATACATGAATATACACAAGGATAGGAAAAGCTGTTTATACTGAAAGGATGGACAGAAAAACATTAACAAGAGTTATATGTGGGTAATATAATTATAGGTGATTTTAAACTCAAATTTTACTTTTTATTTCATTTTTACAAGTTTAAGTGGGCATATATAATTTACATATATTTTTACTTTTCATAAAGTAATGCATTTGCAACTAAACAAAACAATTTAAAAGTCAGCAGAATTTGTCATCTACCCCAACACAGGTGCCTCTCCAGCAGTAACTCCTATGCTATGTTGTATATTATTTTTCTGATATTTCTGTTCATTTGCATGCACACATTTTTGTCAAGTAATTATATATATATGTTTTTGGGGGGTCAAGTAATATATATATATATATATATACACACACACACACATACATACACACACACACACACTTTCTATTTACTACTGTTTCTGGCATGTAATTTACAAATTATTTCAATAAGTTATTTGTTGAACACCTATTAGGTATTAGGCCTTAAAATGCATGAAGGAAAATTTGAAGTGAAGAAAGTACAGAATAAAAAAAAAAAAAAAAAGTCCTGTCCTGTGTATCTTAAATCTCAGGGAACTGGAGACACAGACTAAAAAGGTAAAAATTACACATACAGCATATCAGGTAGAGTTAAGTGCTAAAGAAAAAGGAATAGCAGACAGACTCTTTCTCATGGTGGTTAAATTGACAGAAAAGGAAGTCCCCCCATTTCTCTTGAACCCTCTTTAATTAGATGGTTAAAGTCGTCTTTGTTAAATACAAAGCCAGTATTTAGTTAGTTTACTTGATCCAATATTAACATTTGACATAGTTTTTCATTCTCTTTGTCAAAAGGTGTGTGTGTGTGTGTGCACGCGCGCGCACATACATAAAGGCAGAGAAAGAGAAAGAGAGACGGATATGGGGCACTATATACTCCATTTAACTCATTTCTTCTTAACTCATGGGCTGTCCCTTGCCTTTCTTGTTTATGTTTTATCCTTATCTTTTTGGACTTCAAATATCGTATGGCTGTGTGATGTATCAGATGCATTGCTTTAAATATCATCAATATACTGAAAATTTCCAAATTATCTCTTCAGTCTGAAATCTAAAATCCCCTGAATTCTAGCCTGGATCTGCAGTTGCCTATTTGATATCAACATTTAGATATATAATAGGTATCTCAAAATTAACTTGTCCATATATGTATCTTTACTAATCCAGACACCCACACTGTATTTATCCAACACCTTTCATGTCTGATAAAATATATAATCACATATGCATTGTCCATTCTTAATGGAGTGGCGGTAAACTTTTAAATTCTCATCAGGTCGAATGTGACCTTTCAATTGCAATAAAGACTTGCTTAACACATCACTCACCTCCTTATGACCTCATCTTTTATTACTTTGACTGGTTTATTCCAAATTGGCTATGGTGAGATTCTTGATGCTCCGGAACCCCATCAAGCATGCTTCAGTCTTGGACATTTTCACTAGCCAATCCATAATCTGGAGTCGCTTTTCCTCTAGATGACTATACAGGTAAATTCCCCTCTTCTTTTATGTTTATCCTCAAAAATTACTTGACAGTGAAGCCTTGCCTTACCCTTGTATTTAAAAGAAAGTGCTCATACAAACACATGCATTTGTACGCACATACACCTTCACACACGCGTGCGTGCGTGCACACACACACACACACACAACTCAGTACTGCCTACCTTAACCGTTCAGTTTGCTGTTCTTTTCTATAGGACTTAATACTATCCCAAATTCTGTGGATATTAAAATTTTCAGATATAGATCATAAAGTAGGTATCCTTAAAGTATTTGAATTAAAAAATTTCAACCAAAAGATTACTCTCTGGAATAAACAAGAATATATAAATGGATACAAATGGATCTTTTATAGATGAGAAAAAAATACATAATTGTTGATATCACACATTCAGTAAACAGTTAAACCAGGAGGTGGAATACAGATAAAAAGAGAGTGAGTACCATGGAAGATACATCTGAAGAAATTACGGAGTTCATTACAGAATGACAGAAAAGGTCAGAGAAAATATTAATGAAAATAGATTGATGGAGATGGCCTTAGCATTCCCCTAGATGTAAAATTTGGACAGGTTCTTCCTGACTACAAGCCCTTGACTTACCTTTTCTTAAAGTATTTGCTTTAGAAAACTTGTAATTGCAAATTGTTTCTCTGCTCTTCTGTGTTGTAACCTTCTCCCAGACCCTTGTCAGTTTTATGACTCAGAAATGTCTTTCTCAAGGACCTGGGAGCCATAGCTTTGCTGTAATCATCACCCTGGCTCTGGGCTTCGGTGGGAGGGTAGGAGCCTAAGGTCAAAAAGCATCAATTAGAAACTACTGATGGCCTAATGACAATGACCAAACTCCCCCAAACTCCTTCCATTAGCTACCTGTGTTTAACAGTCTTCCTGCCTTTTGTTTCAGTGGAATTGAGTTGAATCTCTCCCTCCATTGCAAGTTTGGGCCCTATTGTAATAGTCTTGACTAATGTCTTCCTTGCTTGTTTAGCTCCTTCCAGTGCAATTTTTCTCAGACAAGATATGTAGGCTAAAACAACAACCTCTAAAACATGTGTAGAGTCCCATTAAAAAAAAGAATGAAATTCCTGAAATTTGAATCCTGAAGAGATAATAGATAAAAATATTTCCTGATCAATTAAAGCCACTAACTGACATACTGAGGAAGCACACTTCCCAAGCACATTAAAAAAAGGGGGGGAGTGTAAGTATACTTATCTATTATTCAGATTATGTGTTTTCAAAATATTTATCATTGGAGATACTTGGTTTAGGCAAAAGTTAATATCAGCCTGCATCACAGCTATCATTTTTTCTAAAATGCCTTTCATAAAATTTATAGAGTTTTAAACAAATCTGTTTTTATGATAAAAATCTAGGTTTATGAAGTACATCTTAATAAAGTGGAAGTACATCTTAATAAATGGTAGATATTTCATTTTTTATTCTTATAGTTTAATGAGATTTCCAAATAATTTTAATTTTCTTGGAAAACATGATGACTATTTTGTTGCCAAATCATTACACTAACATTTTTTTTCAACTGTACACCTTGATGATTTAACAATCGACTGTGCTGAGAACTGCTGTTAGAAACCAATGGCACCTGATCCTAGTGCTTCATAATCAACTTGAGTCACTCTGCTTAGTTTTCTATTGAAAATGGTCACCTTCTATGTTATATTATTTGCAACATATTTCCTGTAAAATACTAAGCAACATCATTAACATTTAACTCTAAGGTATCTTTTCAGATAAATTTTCCATTTTGATTTTGTTTTTCTGGCTTATTTGTATATACGACTATTAAATATATTTTTGAAATCTGATAATATGCAGATTTAAAATTATTTACATAATGCAGTAGTGAACATATGTAACTTGCCATAATTTTAGTGATAGCAACATTTAAAAATTATAGCATTGGTATAATTAATTTATATTTATTAATTATGCTTTTATTATTTGATCAATATATGTACTAATTATATCATCTAGTTTAAATATTTTAATTAATAGTGCTGTAAATATTTTTGAGATTATATGCATATAGTCTTGCATTTCAACACATTGAAAGTTAACATGGAATAAAATGGTCTTGTATCTTTTAAAAAATATATTGCTTAGAAGATATTAATGATACCCATGTTTCAGCCAATGTAATTTTATCTAATTACATTCCTAGAAGTACTTTCACAATTGATTCTGGTGATAAAGCCAACAGCTAAGAGGACACAATGATCAAATTTGAGATAGTGGTAATAATAATGAAAACTCCCACTGAAGTATTTAAGAATTACCTTGTGCCGTTCATTCTAAAGCATCACGATCTATTTCCACACAGTCATACATTTTTGCAAATGTATTATATAATAGCTTGTTTCATCTCCCTGGTGAAAGTGCAGTAGAGATTGGCATATAGACATATGAAGTGCTTTGGTGTAAGCTTCAATAATTTTTCCATGATGTAAGTGAGAAAAAAATAGTGCTTATAAAATAGAAATATTATCATGAAGAAAACAAAAGGCCAGAAACTGATCTGAAGCACCTGCAAGAAGTATATTAATACTTTATTCCTTTAATTATATATACATATATATATGAGCAATACAATATAATGTAAAAGACTCAAAATTTTTCGTGCAAGAACTGTTCAGTTGGTAAGAAAGGAACATATGCAGAATGCATAATTACAGTATTTCTGCTTTTTGGTTAGCAAAAAGGCATCACCAGATGAGAACTCCAGGACCAGAAAACCATGTGCATCTATCTAAATTGAAATAAATGTAGGATTGGTCAAAAACAGTGTACCAGTGTATTTATTTGGGGGAAATGCATTTGAATAAGCATGGATTTGAGAGAGTTACTATAATTCTATTTCAAAGTAGATGGGAAAGCTAGGTAGAAAGAGACTTAACTGATTAATACTTGTGAAGACAGCCACCAGAGGACATAGCACTGGTGATATGCTGGTAAATGTTCAGAAACCAGCCCTCTGGTGGGAAGAATAGCCTTAATTTGTCACAGCTGCCATTTTCCATATGTAAGTATCACTACCATGACCAATCCCAAGATGTCAGTGTGACATACCTGAATATAGCCAGTTCAAGCCATGATTAGCATATCACCACCTAGGACAATTAACATTTATATGTTTGTGGAATAAAGCATTTAGAAAGAAAAAAAAAGAATCTGTAGCAAACATGGAGATCAAAGAGAAAAGATGGAACAATGTCCAGTGTATAGGCTAAGAAAGGCAAGCTCTTATGTCTGGGGCTCTTGAGGATATTTTTTATTGCATAGCATCATATTAAGCAGAATTTTAAGTGAATTAACCATGTAAATTATTCACTTGTACAGATTTTGTACATTAACATTACATTCAGGATATTGTACGTTATAATAAGGACACTATGAGAAAAATGTGTGAGAAAACTTTCAATAAATAGTAGCCAAAAACATTTATTCTGCAAATTATGTCCAGAGCAAACAAAATATAAGATGTTTTGCTAAAAAATATGTTAATATAATTTATGGAATAATAATTTGTCTCACATTCCTTTTAATAAAGTCCAATATTTTTAAAGGTTGATCAGAAGACACTAAAATATTTAATAAAAATTATTTCATACCTATAGCTATTGCTTCATTTAATAGTTTACAGCATTTAAATATTTGTCCTGTAGGAAGAAGGTTCTCACCAGACACTGGAATAAATTGGTGCCTCAATTTGGGATTTATCAGCCTCTTGAACTATGAAAAATGTCTGTTGTTTAACCCACAAACCCAAAATTTGTGCTATCTTGCTTTGCAGGCCAAGATGACTAAGACATAGACTTAATTGCCATTATTTGTTATGTTATAGTTGCCAACTTGGAAAGCCCAAGATAAGCCATGGGGAAATGATTAGAAATTATACTAACACTTCATTTAAAATATGTAATATAAAATAACTAATATCCTTTCCTATATACAAAAAGTATTTATTTAAGAGCTACAGGGGGGAAACCACATTACAATATTAAACAATACTAACAAATAATAGCTAAACATATCTGTAGGATACATACATGCATCCATCTATTTAGTGACATTAAACATAAATGGAAACATGTACTGTAATTTATGTGGACACCCTCACTATTATAAAAATGTCAACTCCCCTAACTATTCAGAAATAATCACAATAATTAATAATAGCAATGATAAGATGAAGTATATACTACGTATTTACTGAGTTCCTATGGCTGAAACTGATAAACTGTCTCCCCACATTCCTTCTTCTTGCAACCTTACCCTTATATTAAATCAGGCACATGGCTATCTATATTTCTGTAAATGTTTTGAACTTAGAATAAGAACAGAGGTAATATATACAGCTCCAGAGACATTCCATAAAAGATAAAACTTCTTGCATTGGCTGAAAAATGGCCAAAGAACTGCCCAAATGGAAGACACATATTGTGCATAGTAAAGTCCACTGCTCCTCGAGTGGCTCATCCACCTGACTACTTCAGGAGTGTCATGTGTAAAAGAGAAGCGCTCTTGCCTTAGATGAGCCAGTTGTTGTGGAACTACATTATTGCAGTACTATAGCTTGGACTTCTAATTTTATTCATATTTTAAGAGGGAAAAAGTAATTGATTTAAGTCAGAAAGTAATCAGAACCATCACGAGACAAGTCATTAAGAGTCCTACCACATGACCACAGCTCATCCCTCTTACTATGACTTATCCATATATCAGTGGTTTCTCTTTATCCTTTATCTCCTCGTGAGAAGTGGGGTTCCAGGTTCAGCTCCTCCAAAGTAGAATGGTTTGTTCTTAATGCTGCTGTGTCACTGCTAGAGATTTCATATTTAACTAGAGCTTACTTCTGATTGGCCCAAATTATTTATTTCCCCAAATTTATCAAACAAAACCAAAAAAAAATTAAGTACATTTCCTGTTAAGTATTTCTGAAGGATTTAAATTTATAAATGAAATCTTGTCATTGTATACAGAGCACAAATAACACAGGTTGAACACTTGCTATCCTTTGCTAACTTCTGAAACAGTGATAATCACCAACTTTAAGAAATTCTGCTAGACAATAGACAAGAAAAGAAAATGCCAAGTGAGATAAATGCTGAAGATTACACAGGTGTAAAGCATTTAAACTCATGTGTTATTCCATTGATAGTTATAGAATAAAATGACCTATTTTTTGCCTAATAATTCCAGAGGTGGAGAAAATGTGAATGGATCATGTTTTCCCCTACTATACACTATAAAATACCATTTGCTCTTCTGTTCTCTAAAGCAAAAAGATTCATTCAAAATGATAAGGTAATAGAGCATGTATTTAAGATAAAGGTGACAAATATATAAAATATACCCTTATTTATTCCTCTGAGAATTATTATAGCAACTATTAATAGAAAATCCATACCAATATTGACTCTTACAGCAATAAAAAAATGCTGACTGTATATAAGCATACTTATTGGTGTTTCATTAATAACAAAAAACCCAGAAAAAGTAATAAATAAAATTTAAAAATATCTCCCCCCTTTCACCTGACCTGGGAAATTCTTCCTTGGCTCTGTCTGCTTAAAATTCCTCCTGAGAGGCTTCATTGTCATCCCATAATTCTTAGCTTTGGCATAAATGAAGAACTTTTTTTTTATCCTTCGTATTAAAAGGAGTAGAAAAGGTGTATTCTGCTCTCTTGATAGTGAAACAACACACGAAATACATTTAATAACTTTTGCATGGAGCATCATTTCAAAGATCAAGCTCTATAAAAAAAAAAGCAAGCAGGAGTATTTGAATTGAAATGAATGTAGACACGAGGAGGAGTTTCCTGAGTTGCAATAAAATTGAGTAAGTGTATGTGTCATAATTGCTCAGAATCTGTGACATTCTTTCATACATTTAGCTGTTCCTTCATTTAATAGTTCACACCACTTAAATATTTGTTCCACAGCTTATTTAATTTAGTCATGATCATTCTTTCAGATATAAATTAAAATATAGCATTCTGTTATCTAACACATGTTAATGTTAAGTTGTCCTCTTGGTTGTATAAGGAATGTTGAAATGTGTACATTTCTTTAACATCTTTGGTATAGTTTTATTCTCTTTTGAAGATAAAGTTTTCCAAATTTAAAAACTTTGAATATTAATTTTTGGATGAAGCAGTGCGTTAGTTAAAATGGTTTTAAAATATTCATCATTTCACTCGGATGATAGTGGCTTCTTTCCTTATAATTTTGATGATAGGGAAAAGCTGTCCGTTTCACTTAGACAAAGATCTTAACATTTAGTACAAAATAAATTAATTTTAAATGAAACGTACAAATTTTAAAATCAGTCTCAGCAAAATGCTCTTTTCATTTGCCTCTTGCATTTTTGAAAAAAAAATATTGGAAGTAACTTCCAATGTCTCTATTAATGAAAGCTTTTTACTCATACTAGTAAAATGTGAAATTTTCCCAGTAAAATTTTCCTCACTAGGAGATCAAAATTTCGTACCAGTGTGGCCTACCGCTCACAATCTCGCCTGCTGGGGTGAGGATTTGGCTACATCTGCTATGAAAGCTCCCTTGTCTGTTCTCCTTTTTTCCACATCTTTTGTTAATACCCAACTGATTCCTTTCGCTTTTGTAGAATATGGCATCTGCATCCCAGGAGCCACTACCTGTAACATAGCAGAATTTATTTTGGAGTGCTTTTCTAAATTTGAGAATTGGGAAGATTACTTCCCCAGAGTCCCATCCCAGGCACGTTGTCCTCTTTTGGTTTTAGGCCTCTGCAGGTCAATTTTTTTTTTAACATATCAGTAACTTTCCTTAACAAAGACAGTTTTACCTAACTTGTGTTGCATTCTAATGCTAGTAACCTACCTATTTTTATTTTTGTTTTTGAAGATTTTGTTTATTTATTAGAGAGAGAGTGAAGAGAGAGCACGAGCAGGAGGGAGAGGGAGAAGCAGGCTCCCCCTGGAATCATGACCCGAGCCAAAGGCAGACAATCAACTGACTGAGCCACCCAGACAACCCCAGCCTACCTATTTTTAAAGGCAATACTTCACATATGAGGCCTTTTTTTTTTTTAGCTCTCAATAAATATTACATACTAAACTTTTAAAACAAAACTCTTTGAAATGATCTTGCCTACAGAGGCATCAGTTTCTCCCACTCTGCCTAAATTTTGGGTTCCTTGACAGCAGATGGCTCTTTTTTGCATTCTTGTCATCCACTCTCTTCACAACACTTCAAATTGAGCAGATGCTTAACAAATATTTATTGAATTGAACTGCAGCATAATTAAAGCTTTTTAATTTACTGGTTATTTTTTCTTTCACCAGTAAAATAGAAGCAACAGGAGAGGAAATTTCTTCTCTCTTATAGACCCCGTTACACAAGCCTTAGGAATTGAACTTGACACATATTATACACTTAAGAAATAGCTACATAAATTAATGAATATAAATTTAATATTTGAAGCAACTTCATCAGTCCCCTTAAGATTTTCATGTATTTGTTTTTAAATAAGGTATATGCTAGATCACAAAATTTCAGAGAAGGAAGATGTATGTAGTGGAAAGAGACTATTTAAGTTGTAACCAAGCACTAATTTAGTTGCACTGGTGCAGATGATACCTGAGGAATTTTGTCCTTATGAGATTATTTGTCAATATTAAATAAAATGATAATTGTCAAAGATTAGCTAATGAAAGGTCTAGACCAGAATCCTGGTTACCTAAATGCTCTTTATTTCCTCTCCTCATGAAGTCTGATTCTGTCATGTGTGTGCATGTTATGTGTATGTATGTTTAATTCTGTATTTTTACTATACATTGGTGAGTTTGGGATAATTATTTGTCATGTGCTTTGTACACAAATACCTTGATAATTTATAATTCGTGGTCTTTTCCACCTTTGGAGCTAATGATTATGCCTTTAAAATTTATCAATATTTTTGTTTTTCTAGGGATATGAGTGATGTGAAATTTCTTAGACTATGGGACCTAATAAACACCCATTTATGCCTTAAAGGTTTAATTTTTATTTGTACAGAAACATGAAGTTAGAAGTTGAAGAAATTTGATAAAAACACCTTTAAAAAGATGTATTTATGAATTAAGAATTTAGAAAGGAAATAAAGAGGCAATTATCTAATGGTTATTTTGTGAAGCCTTTCATTAAGAACAAAAATATTCTTATCAATTAGTTCCTCAATTAAAACAAAAAAAGAATTAACCTCCCCAAAACATCTATTGCAATACAATATCCCTTCAGAAGCCCCAAAATACATTTTATACATTTACAGATTTTTCAGTCTTCAAAATAGATGGTATGCTGAATTTTTGGGGAAAATGGAATTATATATTAAATGTTCATATTATTCATGCTTTGTCTAGAATATATAATATTGAATATTTCCTTACATTTAGAATTATTTTATCTGAATTAAATTTTGGTTTAAAAATGTGAAGAAACATGAAACAAAATGGTCCAGAATTGTAATCATGACCAAATATGCACATGAGAAAGAGCATAATCCTACCATAATCATATACAAAAATCATATCTGTAGTTCTCTTTTATTCATTTAAAATTATTGGCAACTAGTATATCTCATTTAAGACTCCACAAGGCATTTCAAGTAAACTTCAAAAGGACAATGAAAACATCCCAGGAGACCAATGAGTTGTTCCAAGAGTGTTTCTGATGACCACATAAATCTGCGAAGCAGCTCCAAGGATTCTGTTTTATTCTCAGAATTTATTAAGGGAACTGGAGTTACTTAATAAATTGATCGAGCAATTTAAAGAAAGCTCATCTTAAAAAAAAATAAATAAATGCATATATTAGGAGATATTGAAAGAAAAATCCGTGAGACCATTTATTGTTTTGTTCTTTGTTGTTTATTTGTTTTGTTTTCCTTGAAGCATACAAGATAAATTGCCTTTTATACTTTACATAAGCATTATTTCTGTAATAGTCACCAGTTACTACATTGGGAATAATTAGTAGAAACTATTATCTTCTGGATTAATTAATGCAAAAAGTGCTGCAATATGCTGTAAAGCACTTATAAATCCTTGAATACATTTAAATTTTGCAAATGCTCTCTAAAGGATACATTTTTATATGATTCATATTCCCCTAAAATATGTAAAGTATTTTACAATAGTTTAATGACATTAAAATGCTAATTAATGATACTTAGCAGAAATCAAGGGCTTTCACATGATGGGCTCAAAGTGGTAGGGAAATCATTAATTTATTAGAGCATTATGACTCTATTTTAAAATTGTGCCCTAAATGCTTTAACAAATATTTTTTAAAGATAGCTTGGGAAGAGTTAAGATTTGATGAATAAAATAAAAATCGCTAGACTTTATATTTTACTTAAAGCTTTAGGAAAACATGGGATAGGAAAGTATTATCCTGTTACCAAAACAAGCTTTTTCCTGATACTTCTAATATTTAGTGTCTACTTTGTTTTGATAAAATATGATGTGCTTGAAAGAAAATTTCTTACGACTAAACAAAATAACATTTTATATATAGCAAAGTATTTGCCATCTGCAATTTTTCCCTTGATCTTCTGTGTTTAAACTTATTTAAATGATAATTGGGTCAGCAGATATTCCCTTAATGATGTTCATTTATTTTTATAAAAATTAAACTTTTCAATAAAACCATTAAAAATGAAGCTGAATGTGAAATTAACCCCCATAATAACACATATTCATCAACAAGAATGACGTATATCAGACATATATACTATTGGTATCAAGGAGGAAAGTGGTTATAATATAAATAATTAACTTAGAGTAAGAAGAAATGATTTAAATTGTTCACCAGTTACATAACTTAAAATAAGAAACTTAAAGCCTCTGAGCATTGGGTTCATCACATAAAAAATAGGACAAATATTATCTAACCTTGCATGTAGTTATATTGGCTTATGATGTACTGGGTAAAACCAAGTTGGACATGCTAAATATATACACAAAGTAAAACATTTTGTCTATACCATAAGAATTTATAAAATAGATATTATTAGATTATAATTAAAGTCTCAAGACTTCTTTTTAATTTTTTTGGCTTTTATTTTTTATTTTGTTATTTTAATGTTTTTTTATAATATTATTTAGTTACCATACAGTTTCTGATGTAAGTTCAATGCTTCATTAGTTGCATATAACACCCAGTGCACCATGCAATATGTGCCCTCCTTACTACCCATCACCAGTCTATCCTATTTCCCCACCCACCTCCCCCGTGAAGCCCTCAGTTTGTTTCTCAGAGTCCATAGTTTCTCATGTTTCATTCCCCCTTCTGATTACCCCCCTTTCTTTATCGCTTTCTTCCCCTACTGATCTTCCTAGTTCTTATGTTCCATAGATGAGAGAAATCATATGATAGTTGTCTTTCTCTGCTTGACTTATTTCACTTAGCATTATCTCCTCCAGTGCCGTCCATGTTGCAGCAAATGTTGAGAATTCGTTCTTTCTGATAGCTGAGTAATATTCCATTGTATATATGGACCACAACTTCTTAATCCAGTCATCTGTTGAAGGGCATCTCAGCTCCTTCAATGCTTTGGCTATTGTGGACAATGCTGCTATGAACTTTGGGGTGCATATGGCTCTTCTGNTCTGTTGAAGGGCATCTCGGCTCCTTCCATGATTTGGCTATTGTGGACAATGCAGCTATGAACATTGGGGTGCATATGGCCCTTCTCTTTACTACGTCTGTATCTTTGGGGTAAACACCCAGTAGTGCAATGGCTGGGTCATAGGGTAGTTCAATTTTTAACTTTTTAAGGGACCTCCACACTGTTTTCCAGAGTGGCTGTACCAACTTGCATTCCCACCAACAATGTAGGAGGGATCCCCTTTCTCCACATCCTCTCCAACAATTGATGTTTCTTGCCTTGTCAATTTTTGCTATTCTAACTGGCGTAAGGTGGGATCTTAGTGTGGTTTTGATTTAAATTTCCCTGAGGGCTAAAGATTTTGAACATTTTTTCATGTGTCTGTTAGCCATTTGTATGTCTTCATTGGAAAAGTGTCTGTTCATATCTTCTGCCCATTTTATGATTTGTTTATTTGTTTCTCGTGTATTGAATTTGAGAAGTTCTTTATAGATCTTGGATACCAGTCTTTTATCTGTAGTGTCATTTGCAAACATATTCTCCCATTANGGTGTCCTTTGCAAATATATTCTCCCATTCCGTGGGCTGTCTCTTAGTTTTTTTGACTGTTTCCTTGGCTGTGCAGAAGCTCTTTATCCTGATAAAGTCCCATAAGTTCATTTTATCTTTTATTTCTCTTGCCTTTGGAGATGTGTCGTGAAAAAGGTTGCTCTGGCCGATGTCATAGAAGTTGTTGCCTATGTTCTCCTCTAGAATTTTGATGGATTCCTGTCTCACATTGAGGTCTTTCATCCATTTGGAGTTTATCTTTGTGTATGGTGTGAGAGAGTGGTCAAGTTTCATTCTTTTGCATGTAGCTGTCCAATTTTCCCAGCAACATTTATTGAAGACACTGTCTTTTTTCCACCAGATGTTTTTTCCTGCTTTATCAAATGTGAGTTGCCCAAAGAGCCAAGGGTCCATTTCTGGGTTCTCTATTCTGTTCCATTGGTCTATGTGTCTGGTT
>NC_048225.1:110164047-110207878 GCF_002007445.2 Ailuropoda melanoleuca
TCCGCGGTCTGTCCGCTCCCCCTTGTAGGTGGCTACGGCTTCCCGGCGCCCTGACACGGGGGCTCCCTCCCACTTCTGTTTAGCTTCCGATATCTGTGCGCGGTTTCACGTATCCCCGCTTCGTACCTCGATACTCAGCGCTGGAGATGTTCATTTGTAGAGATCCAGATGTATCTTCCTGCGTCTCAGGCTGATTCCGTGGATGTTCCTGCTGGTCTGGTACCTATCCAGCTCAACTCAGGGCACCGGCTGAAAAAGGGGTCCCCTACTCCTCCGCCATCTTAACCTCCCTCTCCAGGGTTGCATTTCTATACACTAATAATGAAGTCACAGAAACAGAAATTAAGAAAACATTTTCATTTATGATTGCACCAAAAATAATAAAATACCTAGGAATAAACTTAACCAAGGAGGTGAAGACTGTACTCTCAAACTATAAAAAATTGATGAAAAGAATTGAAGATGGCACAAATAGAAAGATATTCCATGCTCATGATTTAGAAGAATTAATATTGTTAAAACTAACAATATTACTCAAAGCAATCTACACATTTAATGCACTCCCTATCAAAAGACCAATAGCATTTTTCACAAAACTAGAACAAATATTCCTAAAATTTGTATGGAACCACAAGTGACCCTGTATAGTCAAAGCAATCTTGAGAAGGAAAAAAATAACCTGGAGATATCACGATTCCAGATTTCAAGACATAATTTAAGGCTGTGATAATAAAAACAGTGTTATACTGGTACAAAATGATTCACAGATCAATGGAACAGAATAGAAAGCCCAGAAATAAACATAAACTTTTATAATTAATTAATCTATGACAAAGGAGGCAAGAATATACAAAGTCAGTCTCGTAACAAATGGTGTTGGGACGAGATAGCCACATGCAAAGCAATGGAACTGGATCATTTCTTATACCATACACGAAAATAAACTCAAATTGGATTAAAGATCTAAAAGTAACACCTGAAACCATACAAATCTTGAAGGAGAGCACAGGCAGTCATGTCTCTGACATTGGACATAGCAACATTTTCTAGATATGTCTCCTGAGGAAAGGGAAACAAAAGCACAAATAAACTCTTGGGACTTCCTCAAAATAAAAAGTTTCTGCACAGTGAGGGAAACAATCAACAAAACTAAAAGGCAACCTACTAAGTGGGGGAATATATTTGCAAGTGATATATTCAATAAAGAGTTAATATCCGAAATATTTAAAGAATTTATACCATTCAACATCAAAAAGACCAAACAATTCAATACAACTAAAAAAGGGGCAGAAAAAGTGAATGGACTTTTTCCTAGGAAAGACATATAAATGGCCAACGGACACATGAGAAGATGCTCAAAATCACTCATCATCAGGGAAATGCAGATCCAAACCACAATGAGATATCATTTTACACCTGTCAGAATGGCTAAAATCAACAACACGAGAAATCACAAGTGTTAGCACGGACGTGGAGGAAAAGGAAACCTTCTCATACAGTGTTGGTGGAAATGTAAATTTGTACAATCACTGCTGAAAACAGGAAGGAGTTTCCTCAAAAATTTAAAAATAGAAATATCAATGATCCAATAATTCCACTTCTGAATATTTATCCAAAAAATCCAAAAACATTAATTTGAAAAGATGCATGCATCCCTATATTTATTGTGACATTATTTACGATAGCCAAGATATGGAAACGATCTGTGTCCATTGATAGACGAATAGGTAAGGAAGATGTGGTGTGTGTGTGTATGTGTGTGTATGTGTGTGTGTGCATGTGTGCATAATGGAATATTGCACAGGCATTAAAAAAAGATTGTGCCATTTGCAACAACATGGATGGACCTAAGCAGTATTATGCTAAGTGAAATAAGTCAAACTGAGAAAGACAAATATCATATGATTTTACTCACTTGAGGAAATTAAGAAAAATCAAATAAACAAACACACAATAGCAGAATCAGATCTATAAATACGGAGCACACCCTGATGGCTGCCAGAGGGGGGTGGGGGTGTTCAAAATGGGTGGAGGGGAGAGGGTGGTACAGGCTTCTCATTATGGAATGAATAAGTCATGGGGATGAAAGATACAGCCAAAGGGAATATAGTCAGTGGTATTGTAATAGGGTCATGGTGGCAGATGGTAGCTATGCATAGCACAGAAACTTGTCAAATCACGAAGTTGTACACCTGAAACTAATGTAACATTGTGTGTCAACTATACTCAAGTAAAAAATTTAAAAATTTAATTTATTTTATATATATATACACACACATGCATAATGGAATGTTATTCAGCCATAAAAGGAAGAAATCTTGTCAATTATATCAATACTGATGGACCTTGAGGACCTTTTATTAAGTGAAATTAGAGGGAGTAAGACAAGTACTGTTGATCTCACTTATATGTGGAACATAAAAAAAAGAAAAAACCCCAGAAAACCACAAACTCCAAGAGAAAGAGATGAGATTTGTGGTTACCCCAGATTTGTGGTTGGTGGTAAGGGGAGTTGCAGGAAGGTGGTCAACGTTACCATCTTCCAGTTGTATAGTAAGCAAGCACTGAGGATGAAATGTATAAATGATGTCTCATGCTGCTGTAGGCTGCATAGGAAATTTGCTGAGAGAGTAGGTCCTAAGAATTCTCATCACGAGGAGAAATTTTTTTTCTCTCTCTTTTTTTGCTTTTTATTTTGTATCTATATGAGAAATGGGTGTGATCATTTCATAATATACGTGAGTCAAACCATGATGCTGTAACTTATACAGTGATGCAAATCAATTACCTCTTAATAAGCTGGACAGCAACACAGCTGCTCTTGTCATCCTTTTGGAAATAGCATCATTTGATTCTTCTACCCTTTTCTTTAGAATCAAGACTACCCTTTTGTTTCTGCTTAAGTTATTTTGGGTTGAAATTTGTGTTTTCTATCTGGGAAAAAAAACCTCAAACAAATCCACTTTATCTTTTTCCTAATGAGCAGAATTTGACACCTCGTGTGTCACTCAGAGATATTGCCATCGATCATTGGTGAAGCCACCATGGTTTTGAGAACTAATGATGTATTTTATGACAGCGCATGCTCTGTGCTCTCCTATTAGAAGTTGTGACAGAGGTTGGCAGCTAACAGCCACGTAGCTGCTCTCCTCGCATGTCTGGAAGAGCCTAGACCAGTGGATCTTAGAGCATATTAACTTACTACAGGGTCCCATTTGACCCTCACTCCATGGAACTGGCTGTATTTTTTCCTGATATACACGTCTGCAAGTCTCAACTTCTTATGCGATTGAATATCAAAATGGTCCCAGGGACATGTTCAAGCAGCTGACGGTGCCACTTCCTTTGCTGAGGATCTCTGCGGGTATGAGGAGTTATTACTATGGCAGTGTCTTTCCTGATGGTCTTGCTTGTGCAAGCTGAGTTATAGTAGGGCTAAGGACACCTCAGTCCATTCACTGCAAGTCATTCCTGTGCAACCAGCACTGGGTGATCCCAAACTCTGCTAATACCCCAAGGCAATGGTTTGTGGTCCCTCCTCAGAAAATTGGTCCCTATACTTGCCTTTCCTGCCCATCTTTCTACCTGTCCAGTCTTGGTAATTAATGTAAAACCCCAGTTGTAGTTATAGATGGTGGTGAGCGGTAGAGAATTTGTGCCTACCTTTGGGCAGGCTGGCAAATCTAAAACAGAGCAGAGTCACAACAAAAGGGGTGCCCCCTGAGGAAAGAGCACTGTCTCATCGAGACTTTGTGCACATCTGGGGGGACTAAGAAGAGTTTCTGTGGTGTATATCATGGACCTCATGATAGAATTCAGTCCCCCAATGCACCCTGCACACCGATCTTCTGATAAATCCCCCACCATGCCGTTTGTACCTTCCCCCCGATGCCCTCTAGCAACTCTGATGAGGCCATCATGGCTTCTGCTACCTGTAAGTACTTACAGAAATTAGTTTTACAACAGCTATTTGGAATTCAGCAAAATATTCTCTTGGTTGCTACCTAATGACTTAATATACTCACATTTCTCTCCCCATCTGCATCTAAATACTTGAATTGCCAAAAATTTTCAGTTTGTACTGTCGATGCATACCTGTTGTGAGTTTTGTTATTAATATTAAAGATTATTAATATATTAATTTAGCATGTTAATCAAATTAATACTAAATATTAATGACAAAATTAATGCATCTTACTTTTACTCATGTAATTTCATGCCCGATCTCATTTTTATTCTTCTGTGGCTGTTGGCTATGTCCTCTTACAGATTGCTAAGCTACAGTCTACACACTGTGGCAAGTGCCTGGCATCAGATGCTTGGAGCAAATACCAGATTGCTTTGCCCTAAACTGCAGATACCAATTTCTGAAGTTTCTGAGAATGCAGAGAACTGTTGAGCAGGGAAGACACACACACTAATCTCAATCCCTTTTGACTATGTGCCTGGAACATGTTCCTTTCCCCTTCCGCCTCAGCCTATCAAATCACTGCCATTCCCAAAGACATCATTTAGGTACCCATGTCCCTCTCACAGGATTTTAGGGTATGGTATTTCAGCCCAGGTTTGGTCGCCATGTGAGCAGCGGGGTAAATGACTTACCTCCAGAACACCATAGTTGTTGAAGGGGGACTGGGATTAGAGACCTTCTTTTATTATCATCTTGGTGCACAGAATCAGGGAGAGATAACAGCTCTGGAAATTTCCTGCCTATCCCAGAAAGACTCCACTTGCTGATGAGGCCACTGGGACCTCTTCCCAGATGAAAATTAGCCTTTCATCTGAATGTCTTCTGTGCCAGGCTCTCTGTCACCTCGGTGTTTATCTGAGCCTGCTCTGAACAATCAGGGATGGGGACCTTTGGGGGTACACCATGAAGGACTTCCCTCCTGTCTTCAAAGCTGCTTAAATCAGACTCTTTTGTTCATAAAGCAATTCTGTCAATAAAAAGCTCAATAAATCCTATTGGTCTTTGGAGTCTTGTCCTCAGCCTGGCTCCCATCCTCATGGTTTCCTCTGGCTAGTTGTCTGCGTTGAGAATGTAGTGCTTTCTTCCTTATGGACAAAAGACAAAGATGCTCAGAAGAGACACTGAGATCCAGGGGGAAGGATTTCTTATATGTTTTATGTGTGCTTGTAGAAGAACTTACATAATACTAAATTCTATATACCCTGTGTCCCCACCATAGTCACTGTCATGGTTTTATGTGTGTTCATGAGGTCACATGCAAACTTAACTATATATGCTATTTTTTTCCCCCAAAGGTGGAGAGAAAATGATAGACTAGAAATCATCAAGGGGCAAATCAGTCCTTGGGTTTTCACTTTTTTCTTCTAGTTACCATCACAAAGAAAAAAAGTACAAAAAACAAAAACCACATTATGCTACAGGGTCAGCACTGTGTTTTTAAAAAGCACAACAACATTTTATAAGTTTTTACTAACTAGCTGTCAAAGACTGAGAACATGATTTTGCTTTTTAGATACTCAGTTTTCCTTAACCCTCTGGGTTTGGGTTAGAGGATTACCTGTCTGCACATTTCCACCTGAGATCTTGCCGTGGTTACTGTGTCAGGTGGATCGCTAATAACAACTTAATGCTTAATGTCTAAGGTGAGAACGTATCTGGTCGTCTTTGCCTTATTCATTGTGCACTTGACTGCCAGGGCCCCTAAGGAAACACCAGCCATAAGGAGACTGTATTTGGGGGCCCAAGAAGAGAAGGTAAGAGATGAAGACACTCTTGGAGAGAATGACGGGAATGAGGGGGAGCAGGACTCTATGGGAAGGGTCCTGACACGGGAGAGGACAGGATGGAAAGTGGACATTTTGATGGGTTCTTGGAGTAGTGGTGTTGGGGTCCAGAGACATTGGCCAAGATATAATTCTTGAGATGGCTTTGGTGCAAACTGGTGGTTTTATTAAAGCATGGGGACAGGACCCATGGCAGAAAGAGCTGCTGCCCCAGGATTGTGAGGGGCACCAAATATATGCCTTGGGTTGGGGGGAGTTAAGGAGAGGGAAGTTCCAAAAGGACTTTCATCTGCTGAAGACTCACAGGATCCTGGAGGCCTGTCTGTGGTCAAGCTGAAGTGGTTCTTCCCTCTAGGGAGGCATTAACATTAACACAGTCGGGAGCTTCCTGGAGGAACGTGATAGCCCGCCCACCTCAAGTACTTGTCAATGCACTGCAGATGAAATTAATTTCATCTAAATTTCCTTCTGCCTTAGTTTCCCACATCAATTTCCTGTTGCATTTGTCTTCTGCTTTTGGGTCCTAGGTTTGAAACGTTTGAACAGGTGTGCTGTCTCTAGTAGCCATCATGGAGGACCACAGCCATTCAGGACCCTGAGTCAGGACAGATATGGCCAGCTGACCCTCACTGAGGGAGGGACCCAGCAGACGCCAGCTTCAGAGCCAGGCCCTGGAGTCTACCTACATCCCCAACCACAAAAAATTGTGAACACGTACTCCGTGTAGGTGCTTAGAAATGACTATCAGGGTAGAGAATGGTTTATTCACACCACAAACGAACAGAAGCTTCAACCACAGTGGGGGAAGCTCCGGGGGGCAGAAACCACCAGAATGAAAAACATCACAGAATATTGCAGAAAAGTCATAAACAGGGAGTCTACAGACGCAGAAAGTAGCTGATTGCTTAGGGCTGGGGGTGTGTGTGTGGTGGATGGAGATTTGGGGTGATGCCCAGGGCTGGGTGTGTGTGTGTGTGTGGTGGGTGGAGGTTTGGGGGTGATGCCAGGGCTGGGGGTGTGTGTGTGGTGGAATGGAGGTTTGGGGGTGATGCCCAGGACTGTGTGTGTGTGGTGGGTGGAGATTTGGGGGTGACGCCCAGTACTGCGTGAGTGTGTGTGTAGTGGGTGGAGGTTTGGGGGTGATGCTTGAGTGGGGGTGGATTTTCTTAAAGGAAAAAAATTCTGAAATTCTAGTGATGGATTTATAACTATGTGACTATAGCAAAAGCCATCGAATTCTACATTTTACATGAGCAGATTATATGGTATCTGATCATATGTCAGTAAGACTGTTGTTTTAAACCTTACTTATAGCTATAACTATATCAGATAGTTATCTCAGTACATCTTTCTGCCTCAAAATTTAGTCCTTGATTTTTTTAATGTAGTTTTTAATCCGTTTTTTGATTGGATGTGACATGGTAGCTCAGCTGTGATGTGTTTACAGCAGTAGAAAGGCTTCTTCAGGCCACTGCCTTTCCCTGATGCGGGTGAGGACACTTAGGGCTGGGATGGCTCACAGAGCAGGGGAGAGGGTGACTGTGGTTTGTGTCATGGAGATTTGGGCAGTGATAGGGCAGATGCATTAACAAGGATGTTTTAGTTCTTTCTGTCCAACCTTGACATGTTATGAAGTCTACACTCCCCTGGCATTGGCCCCACTTTCCTCCTGTGCTTCTGATTCCCCGTGCTGTGCTGTCTTTGCCCCCCTTGCTTACTACTGCAGCAGCCCTGGGTAACCAGCACTGGTTCCCCATGGGCAGGAAGACTGAGATCAGCAGAGTCCTGGTGGGTCTGCTGCTCCAGCGTTGACCTAGGAGGCAACATTTTATTTTATTTTTTTTTAATTTTTATTTTATTATATTATGTTAATCACCATACAGTACATCCCCAGATTCCGATGTAAAGTGATGCTTCATTAGTTGCGTATAACACCCAGTGCACCATGCAATACGTGCCCTCCTTACTACCCATCACCAGTCTATCCCATTCCCCCACCCCCTCCCCTCTGAAGTCTTCAGTTTGTTTCTCATAGTCCATAGTCTCTCATGTTTCATTCCCCCTTCTGATTACCCCCCTTTTCTTTATCCCTTTCTTCCCCTACCGATCATCCTAGTTCTTATGTTCCATAGATGAGAGAAANGTGGGCATCCTTGTCGTGTTCCTGATCTTAAGGGAAAGGCTTCCAGCTTTTCCCCATTGAGAATAATGCTTGCAGTAGGCTTTTCATAGATGGCTTTTATGAGATTGAGAAATGTACCCTCTATTCCTACACTCTGAAGGGTTTTAATCAGGAAAGGATGCTGTATTTTGTCAAATGCTTTTTCTGCATCAATTGAGAGGATCATATGGTTCTTGAGTCTTTTCTTGTTGATATGATGTATCACATTGATTGATTTGAGAATGTTGAACCACTCTTGCATCGCAGGGATGAATCCCACTTGGTCATGATGGATAATCCTTTTAATGTACTGTTGGATTCTATTAGCAAGGATCTTGTTGAGGATTTTGGCATCCATATTCATTAGAGAAATCGGTCTGTAATTCTCCTTTTTGAGGGGGTCTTTGCCTGGTTTGGGGATCAAGGTAATATTAGCCTCATAGAATGAGTTTGGTAGCTTTCCTTCTGTTTCTATTTTTTGAAATAGCTTTAGGAGAATAGGTATTATTTCTTCTTTGAATGTTTGGTAGAATTCCTCAGGAAAACCGTCCGGGCCTGGAGGTTTCTTATTTGGAAGGTTGTTTATCACTGACTCAATCTCTTCATTAATTGGCATGTTTAAAAAATCAATTTCTTCCTGTTTCAGTCTTGGTAGTTTATAGGTTTCCAGGAAGGAGGCCTCCATCTCTTCCAGATTGNTCCTGTTTCAGTCTTGGTAGTTTATAGGTTTCCAGGAAGGCCTCCATCTCTTCCAGATTGTTTAGTTGATTGGCATAAAGCTGTTGATAAAAGTTTCTAATAATCCTTCCAATTTCATTGGTGTTGGTTTTGTCCTCTCCTTTTTCATTCATAATTTTATTAATTTCAGTCCTTTCTCTATCCTTTTGGATAAGTCTTGCAAGTGGTTTGTCAATTTTATTTACTCTTTCAAAGAACCAGCTTCTAGTTCTGTTGATCTGATCTACTGTTCTCCTGGTTTCTAATTCATTGATTTCTGCTCTAATCTTGGTCAACTGCTTCCTCGTGCATGGGTTAGGCCTGTCCCTCTGTTGCTGTTCCAGTTTCTTGAGGTGAGAATATAGAAACTGCATTTTAGATTTTTCTATTCTTTTGAGTGAGGCTTGGATGGCTTTGTATTTCCCTCTTAGGACTGCCTTTGCAGTATCCCATAGGATTTGACCATTATGTTTTCATTCTTGTTGGTCCTCCATAAATTGTTTAATTTGTTTTTTGATTTCCTGGTTTATCGAGTCATTCTTGAGCAGGATGGTTCTTAGCCTCCAAGTGTTTGAGTTTCTTCCAGGTTTTTCCTTGTGGTTGAGTTCCAATTTCAGAGCGTTGTGGTCTGAGAATATGCAGGGGATAATTTCAATCTTTTGGTATTGGCTGAGACCTGTTTTGTGTCCCAGAGCATGATCTATTCTTGAGAATGTTCCATGGGCATTTGAATAGAANGTATCCCATAGGATTTGACCATTATGTTTTCATTCTTGTTGGTCTCCATAAATTGTTGTTTTTTTTTTTAATTTTATTTATTTATTCGACAGAGATAGAGACAGCCAGCGAGAGAGGGAACACAAGCAGGGGGAGTGGGAGAGGAAGAAGCAGGCTCATAGCGGAAGAGCCTGATGTGGGGCTCGATCCGATAACACCAGGATCAGGCCCTGAGCTGAAGGCAGACGCTTAACCGCTGTGCCACCCAGGCGCCCCCATAAATTGTTTAAATTGATTTTTGATTTCCTGGTTTATCAAATCATTCCTGAGCAGGATGGTTCTTAGTTTTCAAGTGTTTGAGTTTCTTCCAAATTTGTCCTTGTGGTTGAGTTTCAATTTCAGAGCGTTGTGGTCTGAGAATATGCAGGGAATAATTTCAGTCTTTTGGTATCTGTTGAGACCTGTTTTGTGACCCAGAACATGGTCTATTCTTGAGAATGTTCCATGGGCATTAGAATAGAATGAGCATTCTTTGGTTCTGGGGTGTAGTGTTCTATGTATATCTCTGAGGTACAACTCATTGAGTATGGCATTCAAAGCTCTTGTTTCTTTGCTGATTTCTTGCTTAGGTGATCTATTGCTGATAGTGGAGGGTTGAGGTCCCCTACTATTAACATATTTTTATCTATAGGTCTCTTTATTCTGGTTAAGAGTTGGCTTGTGCATCTTGCTGCTCCCCTGTTGTGGGCATATATATTTAGAATTTCATATCCACTTGTTGGATACATCCTTTAAGAATAATATAGTGCCCTTCTGTGTCACTAACTATAGCCTTTAGTTTAAAATCCAATCCGTCTGATATGAGAATTGCTACCCCAGCTTTCTTCTGAGGTCCATTGGTGTGAAAGATGGTATTCCATCCCTTTACTTTCAGTCTGAATGTATCTTTAGTTTCAAAATGAGTCTCTTGTAGATAGCAAATGGATGGGTCATGTCTTTTTATCCAATCTGCAACCCAGTGGTGTTTTATGGGAGCATTTAGGCCATTTACATTGAGACTGAATATTGAGAGATATGATTTTAATGATGCCATGTTGCCTGTAAAGTCTCTGTTTCTATAGATTGTAACTTTCTGTTCTGTATCACTCTTGGGGCCTTTTTACCTTTATAGAACCCCCCTTAATATCTCCTGTAGGGCTGGTTTCGTGGTAACGAAATTGGTCAATGACTGGTGATTCTGAAACATCTTTATTTCTCCATCAATTCTGAATGACAGCCTTGCTGGATAAAGGATCCTTGGCTGCATGTTTTTCTGTGAAAGAGCTTTACAAATGGCCCGCCACCCCTTTCTCTCATTCCAGGTCTGTTAGACAGGCCTGACATAATCCTGATTACTTTTCCTTGGTACATGAGAAATTTCTTTGCCCTGGCTGCTTTCAATACTGTGTCCTGGATCTAATATTTGCAAATTGCACTATGGCATGACTTGGCGTAGGTTTGTCGTGGTTGAGCTTGGGAGGGGTCCTCTCTGCCTCTTGGACATGAATGCTTGTTTCCCTTGCTAGATTAGGGAAGTTTTCAGCTACAATTTGTTCAAATATCTCTTCTAGACCTCTGTTTTTCTCCTCCCCCTCGGGGATGCCAATGATTCTGACATTGGGATGTTTCTTTGAGTCAGTAATCTCCTGTAACCTACATTCCTGAGAGTGGATTTTTTTGAGTCCAGATTCTATTTTAGCTTTCTCTTCTACTAACCCATCCTCCAATTCGCTGATACGTTTTTCTGCCTCATTCACCCTGACCATCAGAGCATCTAGTTTTGACTGCATTTGGCTCATAGAATTTTTAATTTCTGNGCCAATGATTCTGACATTGGGATGTTTCTTTGAGTCAGTAATCTCCTGTAACCTACATTCCTGAGAGTGGATTTTTTTGAGTCCAGATTCTATTTTAGCTTTCTCTTCTACTAACCCATCCTCCAATTCGCTGATACGTTTTCTGCCTCATTCACCCTGGCCATCAGAGCCTCTAGTTTTGACTGCATTTGACTTATAGAATTTTTAATTCCTGCCAGATTCGCTCTCATTTCTGCCCTTAGAGATTCTATATTCTCATTAACATTTTCGTTAATACTTTTTTCAATCTACACATCATCTTGACCATTGTTTCTCTTAATTCCATTTCTGATAATTTGGTTATATCCATATCCATTAGTTCTGTGGCAGAGGCCACAGACTCATTGTCTTTTCTTTGCTGGGGGGGATTTCTCCCTCTCGTCATTCTGGATGAGGAGATGTTGCGGGGTTGTCCAGAACCCAAATTATTGAGCGGGACCCAGACCGTGTGCCCTTGTTTTATAGGGACCTTAGGGATGTGGGCTTCTTGATTTTTCAGCTTGCCTTCTGGGGGAAGGGCCTGCTGCCCCGATACTCAGGCAACCCTGTTTGGGTAGAGTCTCCGTGTCCCCTGCAAGGGGGGGATGGGGATGGGCATACTGTGAGCCGGTCTTTCCAGGCTTTTGTTCTCTAGCATCTTTCCCTGGCGGTTTGCTGTGCCTCTTCTGAGAGTCAGGGCAGCAGTGGCTGAATCTTAGCCTCTGTCTCAGAACAGAGGGATCGTGGACCATTCTCCACTGTTGTTCTGGCCACTTTAACTCTGTCTCTGTTGGTGTAGCTCAACCCTGCAGCATCCGGCGATGTGTGCCCCACACCCGGCGTCCCAGCCCTCACTTCCAGGGCTGGCCTGTCCCTGTCCTTTGTGTTTCTAACACCGCCAGCCACCAGTCGACCCCACGTGCTCCCGGAGCTCCCGGTCTCCATCTGGTTCCAGTGAGCGCACCGGAGCTCCGGTTTTCAGTCTGGTCCCACGCGTTCCCTGGCTCACGGTCTCAGTCTGCTCTCTTGCGCGTGCTGGTCCGTGAGTCCTCCCGCTCCCCTGTGCAGGTGGCTACTGCTTCCCAGCGCCCAAACACGGCGGCTCCCTCCCCCTTCCGTTTATCTTCTGATATCTGTGTGTGATTTCACGGGTCCCCGCTTCGTACCTCAATACTCATCGCTGGAGATGTTCATTTGTATAGATCCAGATGTATCTTCCTGCGTCTCATGCTGATTCCATGGATGTTCCCTTTTTAATTTTTTTATAAGACTTCATTTTTAGAAAGGAATTTGAGGTTCCTAGCACAGTTGAAAAGGTACAGACATTTCCATATACCCCCTGCCCCCCACTCATATAAAACCTTCCCCATTGTCTGCATTCCCCACCAATTGAGAAGTGATGGATTGCTGATGAATCTACACTAATACACCATAATCACTGAAATCTCCATAATTTACCTTAGGGTTTACTCCTGGTGTTGTATATTTCATAGGTTTAGATGTTTAACCAGTGTGGAATCACACAGAATATTTTCCCTGCCCTAAAAATGCTCTCTGATCCACCTATTCATTTACCCCCCCACCCTCAACATATGCCAATCACTAGTCATTTTACTCTTGTCATAGTTTTGCCTTTTCCAGAATGTCGTATGGTTGTACTCATACAGTATATAGCCTTTTCAGATTGTCTTCTTTCATTTGGCAGTATTCATTTATGATTCCTCCTTATCTTTTTATGGGTTTATAGTTAATTGCCTGTTGTTGCTGAGTAATATTCCAGTGTCTAGATGTACCACAATGTATTTGTCCCTTCAGTTACTAAAGGACATCTTGGTTGCTTCCAGGTTTTGGCAGTTATGAATAAAGCTGCTATAAACATTTATGTGGAGGTGTTTTCATAGTTATAAGTTTTCAGCTCCTTTGGGTAAAAACCAAGGGGCATGATTTCTGGATTGTATGGTAAGAGTATGTTTAGCTTTGTAAGAAACCTCCAAACTGTCCTCCACAGTGGCTGTACCATTTTGCATTCCTACCAACAGTGAATGAGAGTTCTTGTTGTTCCACAACCTCTTCAGCATTTGGTGTTGGCAGTGCTCTGAATTTTGGTCATTCTAATAGTTGTGTAGTGTCATCTCACTGTTTTCATTTGTGTTTTCCTTAAGTCTGACATCTCTTCATCTCTTTATCTGCTATTTATGTATCTTCTTTAAATACATATGTTAAGGTTTTTGCCCCACTTTTCAATTGGATTGTTTTACTTTTAATTTTTGAGTTTTAAGAGCCATGTATTTTGGATAACAGTACTTTATCAGCTATGTCTTTTGAAAATATTTTCTCCCATTCTGTGGATTATGCTTCTGATGTTGTATCTAGAAAGTCATCATACCTAGGTCATCTAGGTTTTCTCCTATGTTATCTTCTATGAGTTTTATAGTTGCACAATTTACATTTAGGTCTGTGATCCATTAATTTTTGTGGAATTAATTTTTTGTGAACAGTGTAAAATCTGTGTGGATTCTTTTTTCTTTCTTTCTTTCTTTCTTTTTTTTTTTGGCATATGGAAATGTCAGTCTTTGCTCCATTGTGTTGAATTTGCTTAACAAAAATCCGTTGATTATATTTATGTGGATATGATATTGTGATTTATGATAAGAAACATTTATTTTTACTTTATCCATTGTTTCTGGCACATAGCTACTAAAACACTTGTAGGTGTTTTTTTTAATTAGTTAATTAATTTATTTGACAGAGAGAGAAAGCAAACAAGTGTGTGTGGGGGGTGGGGGGGCAGAGGTAGAGGGAGAGAGAGAATCCCAAGCAGACTCCCCACTGAGCAAGGAGTCCAATGCTGGGCTTAATCTCATAACCCTGAGATCATGACCTGAGCCATCCAGGGGCCCCTGTAGTTTTCTATATAAGAACGATAAGGGGCATCTTTTGCTATGCTAGTTAGTTTTGTTCCCTGTTCTTGAATTAACTTCCAAGTCAAAAAGCTTAAATGGGTGTCTTTTGTAGCCCTTTTAAATCATACCTGAGTTTATGTTAATGAGGTGACTTGAAAAACTTCTTAGGATGGGTGCTGGTTGCAAGGGAAACCTACCATGTGATTAGAGGGTTGGAACCTTCAGTCCCATCTCAGACCTCAGGGGAAGGGACATATGTCTTGGGGCTGAATAACTCAAAATGGCTGATGATTTAAGGCCTACATAATGAAGACTGTATCAAAACCCAGAAGGATGAGGTTCAGAGAGCTTTCAAGTTGGAAAACTAGAACACTTGGAGATGCAGGGAGGGTGATGCATCCACAGAGATCATGGAAGCACCTGGTCCCTTTACACATTCCTTACCTTATGCATCTCTTCCATCTGATTGTTCCTGAGTTATATACTTATATAATAAACCAGTAATCTAGTAAGTAAATTTTTTTTTTCTGATTTCTGTGAGCTGCTTTAGCAAATTGATCTAACTGAAGGAATAGGTCTTAAAAACCTCTGATTTATAGCTGGTTGGTCTGAAGTACAGGTTATAGCTTGGACTTACAATAGACATCTGAAATGTGTGTGTGTATGGTGGGGCTGGGGGTTGACAGTCTTCTGGGACTAAGCCCTTAACTTGTGGGATCTGATGTTAACTCCTCCAGGTAGATAGTGTAAGACTAAATTGAATTGTAGCACACCAGCTGGTGATCCAGAATTGCTTGGTGCCCATTATGCTTGGTGGTCAGAAGTGTCAGAAATTTAGTAGTTGACAGTAGAGGAGGCAGAGGATGGATGCTATTCCTTTTCAGTTGGTCTATTTTGGGGTTTTTATTATATCCCATTGATCTATTTGACTACTTTTACCAATACCACAATGTCCTGATCACTGTGGTTTTATAGTTAAGTCTAGAAGTCAGATAGTGTTGGTCCTCCAAACTTGGTCTTCTCCTTCAATATTGCATTGACTATTTGGGTCTTTTGCCTCTCTCTGTAAACTTTATAATCAGTTTGTCAATATAAAAAAAAAAGACTTGCTGGGATTTTGATGGGGATTGTATTGAATCTACATATCAAGTTGAGAACATCTTGACAATATTGAATCATCCTATCAATGAACGTGGAATATCTCTCACTTCACATTGTTTTCCTTTTCCAGTTAGACACATTGTACTTGACAAATTTGGTATCTATATGAATATTTAGATTTGAAATCTTTTTTCTTTAATTAAATTATACAATTATTAATTTTTTTATGAATTCCAAATTTCAGTAGACTCAAACAGAATTCAACAATTGTTGAGTTAATTAAATTTAAATTAGTTTAATTAGTTAAAGTTATATTGGCTGTTTACAATAAATCAGAGGCACATCAAATTAGAACCTAAGCTTTTTGGGCAATTTCCTTTACTTCTATTTGAAATTATTTACAACTGAATACAGCTGCAATATATACCCTAGTGCCTAGTTTATAATGTCAGTGAATGCAAAATCAATATGTTCTACAATAAATCTAATCTAAATGAAAATATTGTAGCTATGTGATTTGAGACATATAAGAATTTTCTCAAATAATTCAAAAGATAAGTCACGTTTTGTATATAAGTTTACTTACTATGTTTGTTTTTAAAGTTCCCTAGATGTGACATTTGTCAGATGCCAAATGTTAGACAAAATGCTCATTTTTCACAAATGATCTATTTCTTCTTTGAGAGTGGTGATGACTTGTATTTCTTTAATTGACCATAGGATAAAGGCAAAGTTAGTTCACGTCAATCAAAATCTTAAAAATTTAGTCTCAATAAGAATTTCCTACTACAATCCAATGAAACTAATTTGTTTTTGCCAGGCCAATTTCTACACTAAATTTCTAACATATTCTACTCATTCTCTTTAATATGTTATGTAAAATTATTTTAAATAATTTATTTACCTTGAATCAGATCTTAAATTCATAGAATATAAATAGAATAAATAATCTCAGCCATGTTTCAGCTATGCGTAATGTAAATTGAGTGAATTATTTAATGTGTCGAATACATTATTAGTTACCATTTTTTTCTAAACTCTAAAATTAAAATTTTAAGTATCATACAAAATTTCCATAAAAGTTACTAAGTAATATATTGGGGTGGAATGTTATCATGCCATAATCCCAAGCATCAGTAGATTCTAGAAATAGTTCCATGTCTCTCTAGTCACTTCTTACTCATTTTCTCCATGGAAATTGTCAAAACATCTCTTTCTTAAAAACTCTTTTCATATCCCTCTTGACCTTTTGCTCTTTGGTAATGTCCCCCTTCCCCACTTTTACAGAGAAAATAGATGTGTTGGGTACCTGTAACTTCCTTTCACTAACCTATTGCTAAAGACATCTTCCTAAATTAAAAATAATCAAGTAATAGCATTGATTAAAATCCTTCAGTTGTGTCTTATAGTGGTTACAGATTTGTCACATGTGCTGTAGATGGGATCGTGCAAAACATAGTCCAACTGCCTTGCTTCTCTTTATTATAGTAGCTGCATCACTAAACATTAGGATTTCCAGTCTCCTTTGCAGGTAAAATGCCAAAGTTAATGTTGCTCTAGTCCATGAAAGATAGGGAAACCTGTGGGTAAGAACAATGCTTTCTCTGTGTAAAATAAAGATAAAAAAAAAAAAGAAAAGGAAGGGAGGGAGGGAGGAAGGAAGGACGGAGAAAGAAAAAGGAAAGGAAAGAAAAGAAAAAAAGAAAAGAAAAAAAGAAAAGAAAAGAAAAGAAATGAAAAGAAAAAAGATAAAAGAAAGAAAGAAAAAGAGATCCAGATGTTTAGTTAGAGGAGCAAGTTTTCAGCCCAACTCCCAAATAATACAGTGTTAAAATGTATTTATAATATTAGTACATATTAGATACAGGGTTTTAAAATGTTCCTGGCATTGTGCTAATATACTTATATGCTACATCAAACTCACAAAAAATCATGGATGGTAGGGTTATTATTATTTTAATTTTACACATGAGAAAACATATTTGAAATGAAGTTAGTAACTGGCTCAGTCACATAGTCAATAGGTAACAAACTTGGTGGCATATTCAGAGCAATATGCCTCCAAAACTTATGTACTTAGATATTACTCATCTAAGGTAATAGATATGGTTTTCTAGTCCTTTTATGACTTGTCCCTTCTTAACCTCCTCAGTAATACAACCTATGCTGTCTTTTCTTTGGTCTTTTGCAGATAATCGTTTTTTCTCACATCTTCCCTTTCCATCTGGTGACTATCCTGCTATGTCTCTAATTGCCTTATAACTCAATTTGCTTAGTGTGTTTGCTTTGTAGTCTCATAAACTCCAGTACTTCTCTTATCATTGTACTTATTATTGAAAAAGTATTTTATGTCAAAGCGTAAGAAACTGCCTCTGACAGGGGACCTGGGTGGCCCAGGAGGTTGAGCGTCTGCCTTCCGGATCTCAGGGTCCTGGGATTGAGTCCAACATTGCTCATGCTCCCTGCTCAGTGGGGAGTCCGCTTTCCTTTCTGCCTCTGCACCCCCCTCGTGCTCTCTCGCTCTCTTCTCTCACTCTCTTCAAGTAAATAAATAAACCTTAAAAAAGAAAAAAGAAGAAGCAGCTGCCTCTAACATCAGAGCATAAGCACTTCATCACCCTCGTTATTGTATACTAAATACTTCATCCGCATGAGTGAAGAAGGAGACATAGACTCCCCCCAGAGGGAAGAAAATTGCAATCTAAAAATTTGAGGTTTAGTACTCAACTGAGATAGTAAAAATATGTTAATTCATTTTCTCACATGTAAATAGTTTAAAAAAGATTGGCTCAAAATTTTCTATTTACTTCCCAATGTGCTGTATTGATGAAATTGTTTAATTGAAACACAATAATAAAAGTAGTTTAAGTGGCACACTATAGGAGATAAAATATATTTTAATGTATTGGTATGCAAAGCAAACCAATGGGATGAATCTAGAATGTCTTTCACAAAAAATATATAAGTGTGTGTATGCATGTTTACACCATATATATATATACATATATATATATGTGTGTGTGTGTAGATATAGGCGGCTATAGTTGTGTTTGTGTGTGTGTAGCATTATATATAATAATTTTGTGAAACTTGAACTACATAAAATAAGTTGCATGAATCTTTAATATATGTAAATATAAAGACAAAAGTAAAAGACAAAAAAGTTTAAGGTTGGAAATACAAGTAAAACGTTTCTTATAATACCTCATAAAACCAAACAGAAAGTCTAAATAAAATGGATGGATCACAGCTTTAAAAAGCTAAACTTTCTCAAAATTAAAAAAGTTCTATTCCACATTTTTATACTTTTCATTTAAACATTAATTAACATGAAGCGAAGTTGTTCCATATCCCCGAGGGACACAAGGTTAAATTGGATTTTACCATCCAAATAACTATTTTTTAATGGAATGAGTAAAAGTAAAAGTGATAAAGTATTTTTATGTGCAAAAATTGATCCATATATTAAGCAGATTAAAAATTAAGTGGGTCATATAAAAACATTTTTATGCAAAGGGTTAGAGTATTTTGACAGATGTTAAAATTATGTTAATTGTAAAATTAGGATTTCAGTTAGCTAAAAATGTCTTACATTTTTACAGTTAAATAATTATACCAGTATCACACATGATACTTGAAATATGTCACCTATAAAATGTTATTAGCACTAAGAACATCTACTTTATTAAATTCAGGAGTTGGTGTGTGATTTAGGCACATCCCATGCTTTATGAAAACAGTGCACACCTCACAAAGGCATTGGAAGTTGTCTTAGTGTCCTTTTGTTTGATGGTCCCTATCCACATGGAAATTAGGAAAGTCATCATTTTCTATCTATAATATGAGACCTAAAGATTATTGACAGACACACTGACACCTGACAGAGGGAAAAAACTGAATAGGAAAAATGATTCTGTTTTGAATGTTTTAATCACTCTGCAATCAGTAATATATATATATTTTTTTTCAGATATCCCTATAAAAATTTGAAAATCCGATTCTACAAAAAGTAGCTTTATTAAAAGCCTACCTAATGAAAAACACAGTGTCTGAAGTTGTAACTTTATTAAAGGATATTTTGGTATGATTTGGGGAAAAAAGAGACATAAGCTAAGTATTGCTAATATATTTTGTTTAAATATATCTCAGTTAAATTTCCAAGACTGTCACATACAGGCTATCACTTATTACTTGGGTGATCCTAGGCAAGTTCATAAAACTTTCTGATCTCCAGTCTTTTTTGTTTTGTTTTATTTTAATTTGTGTAATGGAGTGTTTGAGGTCAGTTGAAAGAATATACAGAGAATGCCTACCACAGTAGACAGTATGAGTTAGCCCTTCATTACTAACATGAAATACAGGAAGGCTGCAAAATAAAATAAAAAGAGAAATTTCATCAAACCATTTTTTTTTTGTTTTGGTTTTGATTCTTAAAAGAGTGTCTATCAAAGTATCTGTTCATAGTAGGCACTTAATACATTTAACTATTATTGTTCTGATCATGCTGAAGTGGTCTAGGGATTTCCACAGTGGCTCATTTAATAATTACTCTACTAACCAAATACAATGTCAAGAAGTTACTTTTCAGTTCCAAGTAACTCCTAGTGACAGAATCTGAGTATTTAATAGTATTTTCATTCCCATAGCATAGAAAACACAATAGAATTCTGACCTATGATTTCTTGCTTACCATTTATTACTTACCTAAGAAATTTGGGCCATGTAGTCCAGCCCTAGCAAACTCCATTGGTTGTGGAGATTGGCACTGCGACTATTATTCTGGAAAACTATGAAAAGTCCAATAGTGGAGCGTGAACCTTGGACTTTAGCTCATACCTTCAGAAATTACAAAGTGGCTACAAACTGTCATTTACATGGAAACACCGCTAGTTGGATTGTATGCTAGGTAAGGGATGATATTTGTGGTTCACCTTTATTTCTACAATCCTAGGCGATAGCCCTTTATACAGCTAATTTGTATTTTATTCTCCTAGGCCACTCATAACAAAGATTCTAAGGTGTCTCTGTTGGCATATATGCTATTTTGGTATGCTCTCAAGGAAAATGCAATCCAGATGGCTCAATTTAATTTTCCTGGTTTGCATTTTTTTTTAATTTTTATTTATTTATTTTTTTAAAGATTTTATTTATTAATTTGATATAGAGAGAGAGCTAGTGAGAGAGGGAACACAAGCAGGGGGAGTGGGAGAGGAAGAAGCAGGCTTCCCAGTGGAGGAGCCCGATGTGGCACTCGAGCCCAGAATGCTGGGATCACACCCTGAGCCAAAGGCAAGACGCTTAACGACTGCGCCACCCAGGTGCCCCTGCCTTTTTTTTTAAATCTCAAGTTATAAGCAGGCTCTCATTGATCATTTTATGAGATTTATTTGGATGATCACAGAATTGACATTGTTTTCTCTTCCCTTATCCTGTGCTAGACTGTGTCTTTGTGGAGGCCCAATGGCCTTCTCTCTCTTTCTCACTCTCTCTCTCGTTCTCTATATACAGTCTTTCTTTGTATATATTTTAATAATGGTCTCCAATGATTCAGTATGTCCTATAAATATATTTGTTTGGCTAACACTATGTTTTCTTTTGTTTTATTTGAGACACCATTTTAAAGTACGGGATTTCAATCTAGGCTTTCAATGAGAAAGTTCTTATAACACTGAAACCACATTCCACTGTACTGGAAATAGGACAGAACTATATAGATAAGGGATACCTGGAAGTGCATGCTGTTCTCTTTACGACCATGTCCGTTACTATCTACATTTTCATTCACCCCAAGGATAATTCCAACTATCATTTTACATCATTCCTGCATCATTGCTTTTCTTTTGGTGAAGATGTATTTCTCTGTATCCATGTTCATTGCAGAGATAATTACTTAAGCCCAGTAAAATTCAAAAAAGTAAGAAAGAGATCTCAGAGTGTATATTATATTGTTTCCCCTGTTCAAACTACTACTGTATTTGGTTTATATTTTCTTGTTGGAATAACTTAGGTACAAGAAAGCAGTAAATTATAAATCAGTGAAATAATCTGATTTGGGACAAAGACAGCAGTAGGAACATGGTATCACAGACACTAAAGAAACAAGGAGATGCCAAGAACATTAAATGTTACTAAGTTAAAAGTGCCAGAAACACTGGAGTTCCTGGTTGGGTCAGTTGGTTAAGTATTTGCCTTCTACTCAGGTCATGATCTTGGGGGTCCTAGGATCAAGCTGTGCACCACTCAGTGGGGTGTCTGCTTCTCCCTCAACCTCTCCCCACTGCTCCTGCTCGCTCTCTCTGTCTCAATTAAAATAAATATTTAAAAAAATGGTGAAAATGGAAAAATGCTTACTAGATTTTGTGACATTAAGGTTTCTTAGCAACCTTAAGAGCATCATTTTATTAGAGCCCTGGATGAAGTCAGATTAGTATAAATTGGGAAGTGAGTAGGAAATAAAGAAATGGAGACACTAAATTTGATGTTCATTAGCCATCAAAGGCAAATTATCAGGGGGTATATTCAGTTTTCTGAAAACCTTTTTTTTTTTTAACTGCTATTGCTTTGTTTGGATCTATATTTTAATAGTCCAGAAAAGAACTTTAAAACTCAATTCAGAAAAATATTTTGAAGTTATATAGCATGATTTCAAGTTTTGAAACAAAGTCATAAAATAATAGAAATAAAGATACTCATATAACTTATGTTAAAGAGATATTAAAAGATAAGACATAATAGTAACTTGTAGTTTGAATGACATTATAATATTTATGGAGAAAATTATGTAAAAAAGGCAAAGAAAAAATATCTTGTTTTGGTTGGAACCTTTAATGAGAAAAAAACATTAATCTTCCAGTTTATAAAATAAAACTTCCACTAACATTTTAAAACTTGGCTTCATAACTCCAGAATAATTCAAAAACAGAGAAGTTTAAGTAGTTTGGTGGACACAACAGGCTATTATTGAAACATTTTGAAAATTGTCTTTACACCATGATTTCTCCATTCATTTATTTCATATAACTTTGTATATGTTTCTGTAAATAATCTCAAACATTTTTTGGAATGATATATTTTTTCAATATTGCAACAAAAAGAAAAAATAAAGCATTTTATTCTTCATAATATCCAAACTACCACATAATATTCATAATGTTGCTGTAGGTCAGCCAAAAATGCACTCTATTCAAGTTTAATTGTGCTTTCTTGGCTAAAACTTTCCTGTTTAGAACGACTTAATAAAGAGGATTTGAAAATTGTTAACATTAATTAAGTTTTGGAAGTGTAGCATAACTCATAAGTATGATTTGGTAAATGAATACTCGGCAATATATGAGAATACATGCAGCTTGCAAACAAAATTATATGTAGGCTTCATATGAAAAAATAATCAGTTGAGGTACTGAGACCTAATTTCATTTCCTTCCTAAATTGAGTTAGAACATTGGAAATCAGTTCCAGCTTCATAACTTAAAAATTAGACTGACAATATTATTAAAAAATCATGAAAACTGTGATAATCACACTTCATAGTAAGAGTTGGTCCTTTATGACTAACATGGGATACAGAGAGTCAAGCAAACAAAACAGAAATATGAATTTCATCAAACCATTTCTTTCTGTTTGGTTTTATTTTTTATTTAAAAAAAATTGTCCACTGATTACAAAACTACTTCTTAATCTGCATTTTATGAATAAGAAACCTAAGAATCAGAAGATTAAACATAAAACAGGCATAATAATGGTTATATTTTAGCTATGATTAAATACCATACTTTATAACTTACAACTTTGGAAGTTTTCACATGCTATATCATTTTTTATTACAAAAAGTTTTATTTATTTTACTGAGCTACTTCCTTACTGCTATTGTATCCATTGAATCCCATTTTGTCCATGCATATGTGTTCTCTATTCAGTGGAAATATTTAACTAAAGGTTGCATTTTGATTTTATGGAATATGAACTAAATTTTGTGGTGTATTTAATTTTTTCACATTTATAGAATCTAAGGCTAATAAATTATAAGTGAAGATTATTTGAATTGTTTTATTAGTAAATGTTTGAGATTCTACAATTATTAGGTGTATTTTATTGAGTTGGCAAACTAATACAGATGCCAAACATTCATTTGTAATAGCTTGAATCAGTTTTTAAGCATATCTTACTACTAGAGTGTATTGACTAGTATTAACTATTATAATATTCAATGTTTGTTATGTATCATACTACATTAATAAACACATTTATTAGTAACAAGTATATGTTATCAAAATATAGAATTCTCCCAAAATAAGGAATGCTTTCATTTATCAGAAATAAAATTTCAGCGGTGCCTGGGTGGTTCAGTTGGTTGGGCCTCCCACTCCGGGTTTCAGCTCTGGTCCTGATCTGGGGGTTGTAGAATCCAGCCCACCTCGAGCTCTGCACTCACTGTGGAGCTGGCTTAGGGTTCTCTCTTCCTTTTCCTCTGTCCCTTCTGCCCGTACTCTCTCTCTGTCTCTCTCCAATAAATAAATAAATAAATCTTTTTTTTTTTTTAAGATTTTATTTATTTATTTGACAGACAGCCAGAGAGAGAGGGAACACAAGCAAGCGGAATGGGAGAGGGAACACAAGCAGGGGGAGTGGGAAAGGAAGAAGCAGGCTCACAGCGGAGGAGCCCGATGTGGGACCTGATCCCATAACGCCGGGATCACGCCCTGAGCCGAAGGCAGACGCTTAACCTCAGTGCCACCCAGACGCCCTAATAAATAAATCTTTAAAAAAAAATTCACTTTGGATAATAAATTAAAATTAAATATAATATTTAAATTCAATGATTATTTAACCCACATTTTTATCTTCTGATTCCATTTTCAAGAGGCCATGACATTTTTCTTTGAATTTTTATCGTATGCCTCATTGAGTTTCCTAAAGAAATAAACTGAGTAAAAACTTAAATGAGGAAGTAAACTAATAAGAAGTCAATGTTCATGATATACAATGGTTGTATATGTGGTTTATGCTAGATTATATTATTCAGTAAAATTATTTTTATATATTGAAACTCTATATTTTAAAGAATAAAAATTTTAAACTTACAGTTGAAAAGTTCACTCAAAAAAAAAAAAATGGACATGGGTGCTTAAATCTTTAAATTTATACCCATAATACAAAGTAATGAATTCAGGAGGAGAGTTTTTGTTTTTTGTTTTTTTTTTTAAGATTTATTAATTTATTTGAGAGAGAGAGAGAGAATGAGTGGGGTAAGGGGCAGAGAGAGAGGGGAAACAGACTGCTGCTGAGCAGGGAGCCTGTTGCTGGGCATCTCCTGACCAAGAGATCATGACCTGAGCCAAAACCAAGAGTCAGTCGTACAACTGACTGAGCCACTGATGTGCCCTAGGAGGAAGGTTTTAATACATAAGTCTTTTTACATTCATTGATTGATTGCACAAATTCCTAACACCCAAAAAATAATTGCAATTTTATAACCATATTACCCAATGAATCAAAGACATGTCTGAGTTTTAGTAGCTTTCACATTCAAAGAAGACTCAATATAAGTAATCACGGTTTTCTGCAGGTTTCCAGATGTACAGTCAGTAAAATATCTAGAAAGAAGTCAGATACTTAGGCACCCCACTATCTTTATCTTAATGAAGGAGTTTTTAAAGCAACACTATAGTTAAGACACTGAGGTAATCATACAACATACAAGCTTAGGGTCCTTTGAGATAATTTATTGCAACAACCAGATTTTACAAATAGTATTGCCCAGAGTGATTAAGTGTCTTATACATTGCCAAACATCTGGTGAATGTTCTCTTTCTAATTTTGAAACATTTTGAATTGAAAAATAATTAGAACTTCATAGAAGAAAAATTAAATGAATAATTACTATGTAAGTTGCCATAGGAAAAATATCAAGGACCATGTTTTTATCCACACAAACTGAAAACTGCTTGCTTTAGAAATTATTCTAGCCTCAGTCTTTATCTTTCCAATGCTTGTGATGTTTTCGTAGCCAATTTGTAATTGACCTTTTAATGCTACATACTTGGATCCTGTGTGATTATCGTAAATCCAATCTAAATTTACATTTTATTTCTGCAAAGCAATGAGTCTCAAAATAGAGATTAGAAAATTTTGTCCAGAATTTCTGATATTTTTGGATATACATAATCAATCTGTTGTTAACATTTTAATAAATATGTTACTATTTATATTTTATACCCATATTTAAACTTAAGTAATGAGAAAATAATCTTACAAATTAAGATTTGTTTCATATTCTGAAAATATTTGGTGCTTGAAAATAAATTAAATGCTTCATTAATTACATTTGGAGAGGTTAAGTTGGTATATTTTTATTTATTCTGTTTTTGCTTTGCTTTGGTTTTTGGTATTTTATATAAATCCCAATGTTTGTAAAGCTGTTGTTCAAAGGAAATAAAGAAATGCCTTTTACTGGGTAACAGAGTATTTCTGGTAGTATGCTATTTTATAAGGATATAAGGTTGCTAAAATATTTGTTATCATAATAAATATTGTCTTATATCGCAGTTTTCCTAAATTTCTGGGAGTGCATGTTGTTTTTTATGCTGTTGTTTAACTTTAGATAGAGAGATTGAATCAATCACATTTCTCTGTTTATGGTATACTTCTATTGGTACATTTAAAACCTTTGCCCTCATTTAACTTTACCCCTTTATTCCTCCTAGCTACTTCCTTTTCTTCCTAAAATAGCCAGTTTAATGCAATAGTTCTATACAAATAAATGCATGTGCATTCTTGAATAGAAGGGGAATTTTTCACTGAAACAAATGAGTTTGGAGAATTTTGGGGGTTAGATGGGGTTAGTTATTACCATGTCTTTTTTCTTTTAAAAAAACAAAGTTTTAAATGCTTTTTGTAGAAAATCTGAATATGAAAAATATCAGAAAGAACTGAAAATGCAAAATATCTGAAAATAGCAAAATAAAATATTCCTCTCATGGTTTCAGGCTAAGCAAATAACGACTAAATATTAAAGGTCAATTATTTTGACCTTCGGTTAGGTGGGCAAGTTTAATTCTTTTGATAATAGTCTACAGAATGCCATTTAGCATTATTAAATTCTTTATGAGCCTGTTTGGAAAACTATTTTTGTAAGTTGTTCAGGAATCATAAATGGAAAAATGGTTAAATAGTAAGTTATCATTGGAATTTAGATTCCCTCTGGTTGAAATTTGACAGAACAATTGGCAATTCAGCCTCTAAATTCTCAAGAAACTTTTGTTACCTAACACATAATGAAAGAATGCCATCAAATTACTTTCCAATATCTCATAGCTCTGTCCACCTTTTTAATAAAGTAGTAAGACATGGAAATACCAATTTTCTAATAACTCTGATAAAAATATTATTTACTACCAAATGTTAAGTTTTCTACCTATCTCTATCTGCCTGTCTCTCAGCTCAAAAATTTTTGTTTCGCAGTATTTGATCATATCATTGAAACAATGTTGAAAACATTGTCTTTCTCTAAGCAAATCTCCTTTAGAAGTTCTAATAGCTAACTGAGAGTATAATTGTGAGGAGGAGGGGAAGACCCTCTATACTAACTTGGTTAAAGTGAGAGTATCAAGTGTTTTCCTTCTTTTTGAGGCACAAAGGTATCCATTCATCATTTCTTCATCTGTCTAGTAACACCTGATTATCTACTGTATAAGAGATACTGTGGCCAGTAGTAGAGGACATAATTGAGTGAGCTATGGGACCAACCTTAGGGATTTCAGTGTACTAGAGAATGTGACTATAAAAATGGATGCAATACTGTGTGATTGACACATACACCATATGTGTAGTGGTGGGTGGTAGTAAAATTAAAGTGATTAAAAATATTGCAGGTAGAGGGGCACATTTTTTAACAGACATTTTGAATGCATGGTGGAACATTTATGATCTGTAATAGGTCACAATGAGTGGTATGCAGGGAAAGGAATGGGGAGTCAAGAGACTCATGAGTGCTCATTCTGAAGTGACTAGTTGTAACAGTGTTAGATTTTTTCTTTTTTTTATTGAAGTATAGCTGACACAAAATGTTATGTAGGTTTCAGGTATACAACATAGTGGTTCAGCAAGTTTATATATTACAATATGCTCACAAGTATAGTTATCATCTGTCACCATACAACTCTATAATAATACCATTGAGTATATTCCCTATGCTGTAACTTTTATTCCTGTGACTTACTCATTTGCAGTGTTTGACATTTTCTTAAAGCATTTTTGGTGCTGTCTATAAATATGTGCATTAACTAGGTGATTTTATTCAGATTATTTTATTGTGAGATTTGGGTTCTGGAAACTTTCTGGGTGGTTTTATGGAAGATAGGAAAAGGGCTTTTGTTAGGTCATGTGGAAGACTGGAGGAGTACTTGACATATAAAATAGCGTGTTGATAAAAGCAAGAACATAAGAGGGGGGTACCTGGTTGGCTCAGCATGCAACTCTTGATCTCAGGGTTGTGAGTTCAAACCCCAAGTCAGATGTAGAGAATACTTAAAAATAAAATCTTAAAAAAAAAAAAAAGAAGAAGAAGATAGGGGATTTGAGTTAAGGCATTAGCGATGTGGTGGACAGATGCAATTAATAATAACCAAAGCATTAGTTCATAATATTTTCCTCTCTCTCTTTCTCTCCCTGCCTCAACAGAAAGTTCTCAAAAAAGCTCCAGGCCCACTAAAGCCACCAGACATGTTCACTTTTTCATTGCATTATTTTATACTCCACTCATTCCCTTCTCTTATGTAGCTGGCACAATAAAGAATTAGACATAAACACAATTTGCAAAAATCTCTTATATCAGTTCATTAACTATAAACACTATAGCACAATTCTACTAAGATACAAACATCCCAATAGCAACCATACTTTCCTTTCAAATTCTAACTGACTCTTGCAATTACATGTTTGTTCTAGTCTATTTATGTCAAGGTGATAGAGCATCATTGTACAGCTTTTTAAAATGACCGCTGCACACCATAATCAGGATAGCCAATTACAGTCTCCTAAACTTTTATAGTTTTGTAGGAAACATTCTACTAATTTGTTATTTTTTTATTTTTTCTGATTCTCTTGGGATATATTTTCTTCCTTATTCCTCATTCTTTCTTTACAGTCAATAAATTAAAAAAGCACATTTGTTGTTAAGTGATATCAATGTACTAAAACCACAACTTCTTATACAAAATTTCCTTTCCCTCTTTATTAATGTATAAGAAAAGTTCTCAAAGTTCTAAAATTAAAAAAAAAAGTTCAAGGTCTTTGTAAACAAATGATCTTAAATCATGCATTTGCTTCTACCAGTTTCTGCTTTCCAGAAGTCTAATGAACTAGCTTTTATTGGGTATTTTTTTTAATTGAGCATTACTTTTTAAAAAATACTTTTGAATAATGAAACAGCACATATTGCCTTTATTTTGCAGATATCAAAACTAAATTTAAAGTTATCATACAGTAACAAAGTTAGTTACCATCAAAAAATGTCCCCTGAATCTAAATTTAATTCATTTACCAATATATTTCATTGCAATCAAGTGATATAGATCTGTTAATATCAGTCAGGATTTGAGGTTTTATAGTTACTCTGATTAAAATCTCAAAGAATGCCCATGAATTTTCAGATTTTCAGAGAAGAGTATTTTCTTCCTATTCTGAATTATTTATATATATATATGAGGTGCTGCATTTACCTGTTGATTTATACAAGAGATCCCTCTCAGGTCTCCATCAGAGACACTCATAAGAGTTACACTGATAAGGAACAATTAAGTTATGAAATAAGGCTAAGAGAATCAAATTGTATAGTAGTTGTATTGAGTGACAGAAAGAAAAGAGGTGTAATGTTAAGAATTCTGAATTATAGTTCAGGATGCCAGTGTTCTAAATTGTGTCACAAAATGATCATGTGACTTCGGAGAAGTCAACCTATGAGCCTCTGTAAAATGAGGTTTAGAAAGATCATTTGTTCTCATTCAGACAAACAGTGGAGAATCCTGATGAGTAATGAAACAGGTTACTGAAGGGAATGTGTGGTAGATGTGAGTAGTGCAACAGTAGAGGAAATGTTGAGGAATATTGAAATAGATAATCTCTAAACTCAACAATCTCTGGGTTTTATTCACAATTTTATTTCCCAGATTCCCCAGATACAACATGATCAACCTGTGCTTCATCAAACAGCAGTATCTGCTGATGTCAGCATGTGCTTTTTGAAAGGTTTCAATGTAAAAAGAATTTTACATTCTATATACTCTGCCAACCTCATGGAATTAAGATGATCTGCATAAAGAAACCTCTAAAATCTATCCTCTGCTACTATTTTTCTCTATGATGGCATGCTTATAGAATCATTTACCTTGTGTCATCCCAAAGAACCCATGAGTTTTGATGTCATCCTTTATTACCAAAACACTCAGGATAGCATGTCTGTATTAGTCTAAATAAACAACTTTAGTGCTTTCAGTGTTTAAAGATGAAACAAACAAACATATTTTCTATATTTATATTTATACAGTGGGATATTGTGTTTGGAATAACCATGGATACAGATAAAATATCAGTGAGAGCACCAGGTAGTGTATGCTAAATGTCAGGGATAGATACATAGATAGATAGATGATAGATGATAGATAGACAGACAGATAGATAGATAGATATATAGATGATAGATAGATATAAAAATTTCAAGTATGCGATAATAGTTTAATAGTTAAACCTCATAAGAATGGTCAAGTTTAGTTACTGTGAAAACTTTTGTGTGGAACAAATGTTGTAAGAAAATTGAGGGATTGTTGTGTTATTCAATTTTTTTAAAACCATTTTTTTCCCCATGAAAAGCTTTCCCTTGGAACTTAAACACTATCATTTTCCTGAAGTCTTTCTTTAACTCATATGTTTCAACTCACATTACATTTAGGATTTATTACTATGTTTTGAGACAAACGGGACTGTGTAAGGTAGGAAGAAGCAATGGTCAATGCTTGTTATATGTCAACGAGAACACATAATTTGTGAAAAAGATCAACCATATAGAATTATATAGGGAAGTCTGGCTCTCTCATAAAGTGCTATTTTCACTGAAACCCCCAATAAAACCCTTTTTTTCAAATCCTACTAACTTCATATTCAGGACTTAGGTTCGTTGTCTTCTTTCCCCTATCTCAATGCTATTTTCCTTTCTCCGCTCATAAACATTTTTTAACTAAAGTATGAATCATTAAAGCAAGGTAAACCTTTGCTTTTGTTACAAAGTAAGGCAATTTTTTTAAAGTATCTTTTTTTATGAAATTCTTGATCATTCCTCTTAATTAACTGAAAGCTTGGGTAACTGGCTATAGCTTTCCTCTCTACAATCATGGAACTCTTATTCTTGGTTACTGATTTCGGAGTATAAGTAGGGAGCCAATACGGTAAGCCATCTTCTCAGTTCCATGATCTGTTCACCTCCGATATCTTCTCCAGACTCTTAAAATACACATTTCCATGATCACACCTTGAACTTCATATATGAAATATTCTTACTTTCAAAATCCGCTATTTCCCTCATCACACTTTTTTAATTGTTCTCAAAACTGTTCTGTAAGATAACCTTTTGGTTAATTTCTGTTTTTTTCATATGCATCCACTATCAACTTGTCTTCACGGCTCCTGCTATAAGACAATATTCCATGTTTCAGTGTATGTATGAGTAAATCTCGTCAGACTGCCCCCAAACACTCAGCCTGTTAATGAGGATATCTGAAGAATATCTCAGAACCAGGGATATTTGGGCCACTGTAAATTAAATACATCATCAATGGAACTCTTTCAATTGCTACGCCATTGTAATTCATGAACCTAAGCAAAACATTTCCCCAGTCTTTCTTTAGATATTTTTAATATATTTCTTCTTTCTTCAGTTCGTTTGCATGTAACTTCCTGAGGATTTACTTACTCCTTTAATTTTATTCAACAAAAATCTAACAGTGTATTTTATTCCATACCTTTCTTATATATTTATTTTTCAAGTAATTTTTTAAAAAGATTTGTTTATTTATTTATTTATTTGAGAGAGAGAGAGAGCGTGTGTGCGCGTGCGCGCCAGTTGGGGGAGGGGCAGAGGGAGAGGGAGAGACAGACTCCGCCAGCTGACTCTACACTAAGTGTAGATCCCCACAGAGGGCTCAATCCAAGACCCTGGGATCATGACCTGAGCTGAAATCAAGAGCCGCTGCTTAACCAACTGAGCCACCCAGGCTCCCCTCAAGTAATGATTATACTATCTAACTCTCTTCTAAAAAAAAAGAAATAATCAGTCAGTCAATCAATCAATCTCTTCTAGATCTTATTCACATACACATTTTAGGAAAATTTTGTTGTAAATTGTAATTTCCCCCAACTTCACCTCATACTATATTCCCTCTTGGCTGACTCCATCTTGCCAGTTTTTAAAAGGTGGAATTCTTGATCTCTTTAAAATATTTTGCTTTGTGTTCAGGTCACTTTTTAATCACTGCCTTTATTTCCCCTCCCTTTCAGAACCAAATTTCCAAATAAATTGTCCACAACTGCTGTCTACAAATTTTTCACTTTCTACTTCTTCAGCCATTTGCATTCTGGTCTGTCCCCTCCTAGCACTCTCCTGAAATTGCTCATGCCAAGCTCACCCTTGCATAATTTGGTGAATAATTTTAAGTCTAAAATAAATACTCAGAAATCTTTGAAATGACTGCCCTTTAAGAATGACTCTTTCCTCATGTCTTCCAAGACAACACTCTTTCTGTGTATGCCATTTCTATTTATGGATTCTCTTTATCAGTCTTCTATGCTGCCTTTGATTCCAGAATATAGGCAATTTTCAGAATTTTGTCAAAGGCCCTCTTTCAGTCTACAAAGTGATCTCATACATGTGAATATTTTTTTTAGTTAGGCTATATTCAGGCAATGTATCTCCTTTCTTGAGTTATAGAAATGATCAGCCACACCATAATGGATATTTTCACTTGAATATTTGCAAACATCTCAGATTCAGAATATTTAAAATATACACATCATAACACCTTCTAAGCTTCTTCTTCTTTCGTTCTGTGCATCCCATTAAATGGCAACAACCAACTCGCATTTTCTCAAGCCAGAAATCTGAAAGTCACTTTTCTTGCCTCTCAATCAATATAAGTCCTATTTATTTTACTTCTATGTAAATCCCTTTCCAGGGCGCCTGGGTGGCTCAGTCAGTTAAGCATCTCCCTTTGACTCAGGTCATGATCCCAGGACCCTGGGATTGAGCCTTACCTCAGGCTCCCTGCTCAGCCAAGATTCGGCTTCTCCCATTCCCTCTGACCCTCCCTCCCACTCGTGCCTTTGTTCTCTCTCTCTCTCTCAAATGAATAAATTTTTTAAAATCTTAAAAATAAATAAAAACCCCTTTCCATCCCCACTGCCGCAACCCTAGTCCATAGCACAATCATTTATTTTCTGGATTATTGCAACATGTTCCTAACTGGATAATCCCAAATCCACTTTTCTTTACTTCTAATCTATTCTTCAAACTGCACCTTGAGTTATAGTTTTAAAATGAGTATCTGATTGTGTCATTTCTCCTTATCAAACTCTTCAGAAGCTTCCCATTATCTTTTGGCTAAAGTGAAAAAGTCCTTAATATTGCTTACAATACCCTGCATGATCTGTTCTCTGCTCACTATTCCATTTTTATCTCCTGTCAGATAGAAAACTGCTCACACATTTGTGATAGATTTTGAAATAAATGCATGTTCCCAGCTAGTGAGAGTTCAGTAATTTTATTTGAAGGAATTTTGTTCATTCCTGGAATGAATACTCTTTAAGTTTTAGTCATTGAAAATAAGTTCAGCCAAGATAGCTAAGGAATGACTTCATTTTTAAAACATCACCTCAGCATGACATTTCTCTAAGATGGAATATAATAATTTAGCCTACTTATGACAAATGTTTTTTTAAAGATATTCATCAGTATAAAGGACATATAAATGTGTCCTTGTTTTGAAGAATGCTTTCTATTTAGTTTCAAGCTCCTTACCTCAACCACATTTAAAAGGAGCTTAAAATAAAATCTAAAATACAATTCAATCATGGAGAAAAAGGAATTGGTCAGAATTGGTTAATTGCTTAATGCATACTTGGAAATTTGTTTAGGTAGAACACTGTCCCCACACTCAGTGTCAATTTAGAAATAAATGTATATTTCTTGGGGTGCCTGGGTGGCAAAGTGGTTAAGCATCTGCCTTCAGCTCAGGGCGTGATCCCGGCGTTATGGGATAGAGCCCCACATCAGGCTTCTCCGCTGTGAGCTTGCTTCTTCCTCTCCCACTCCCCCTGCTTGTGTTCCCTATCTCGCTGGCTGTCTCTGTCTCTGTCAAATATAAATAAAATTTAAAAAAAAAAAGAAAGAAATGTATATTTCTGACATGTATGAGCCCAAATTCTTTCTTGAAAAAAATCTTAGATTTTTATTATAAAACATTAGCCTTAATTGATCATTTGAATTTCAATAAATATGTACTGAATGTCTAACAGCCTTCATAGTTACTTTCTTTCTTTTGTGGGAAAAAGTTATTTTATTATTTTTTTTAAAGATTTTTTATTTATTTGACAGAGATAGAGACAGCCAGCGAGAGAGGGAACACAAGCAGGGGGAGTGGGAGAGGAAGAAGCAGGCTCATAGCAGAGGAGCCTGATGTGGGGCTCGATCCCATAACGCCGGGATCATGCCCTGAGCCAAAGGCAGACGCTTTAACCGCTGAGCCACCCAGATGCCCCAAGTTATTTTATTATTTACCTAAAATATTTAAACTCTCATATGATGCATTTTGTTAACCATGCACAATAATATTTAAAAAGCATGTACACCAATAAGTAAAATAATAATAATAATAAAAAGAAGATGTGAAAGAGAGGTATCATTTTGTCAGAGGAAATGAAAATGTTCATCATGGGTGGTGCATTGTTTCAGAAGAATATTCCTTAGCTACCATGGGAGATAATTCTTTCAAGATAGTATTAGCTATGTGGAGAAAAACTCATGTGACTGATTTTTATTATGTGTGGAAATAGCTTAGCTAAACCATGAACTTTCCAGCCTCCCTTGCACCTAGAGAAGATCAGTGATATGCATGTGAAGTTTTGGTTTAGAAGTTAATAGAAAGCTACTTATTAGGAGCTAAACATTATAAAAGCCCTTTGCCCTGTCTCCATTTCCATCAGCTGCATGTCTGTCTATAATACTGAAATGTTGGACGGAATATATGTATTTACTGATATATGTATTTACTACTTATTAATACTTCTTAGTGGGTGATATTAATTTATTCTTATTTCAAAGCATTACAGGATTGATTCTCCTCTTATATTATATTGAATAAATAGGGTATAAGATATATAACAAAGACAAAAAATATTTACTACAATGTATGAAGCACTGCATTAAATACCTGATGTATTTTAACTCCCAAAATTCTAATAATAATCCTTCTAGGTAGAAACTAATTATATACAATCTTATAGTGAGATGAGTAAACTGAGTAATGGAGATTAAGTGATTTACCCAAGGTCACACAACTATTGGAATTGGAAATTAGCCACTTAGATCTCAGAATCTACATTCTTAATGACCACTCTTTTCCCTACTTTTTTTTTTCAGTAAAGGATTAATTCATGACAACATGAGTAGCTACTCTTTAATAACCAGACAGCACCTGCTAGTCTGATAGTTGTTTGAAGTGAATATATCACTAGAAATATTCTCCACAAGTTAAAAAAAAAAAAAAAAAAAGGAAAAGGAAAAGAAAATGCATTGAGACAGTATGCAGTAAACTCTAATACTGTGGGGGGAAAAAAGTTTTATTTTTCCTTTAGTCACATTCATCAGTTTTTTGTTTGTTTCTTTATATTTAAATGATCAGATGGCAAAAGAAATTACCTTGAGGAAGGCAGTAGTAACAGTTAAGAGTATCCTAGAGGACTTGTAAACCAAAGAAACAGACTGCACATCATCAATTGTAATTCTAATTATATTCACTAGTATTTCAGTGTCATTATATGTGTATGATTCAGAAATTGTTTTTCCCTCCTCAGAAAAAATGCCTGCCTTAAATTCTGTCCAAATCTACTTCCCATATGTATTTGCAAACTAATTTATATATAAAAATTATAAATTTTAGTTGTAAATCCTTCCATTGTATATATACATAATATTCCTGTGTTACTGTGATTTATAATAAATATGTTTTTGGTCTTCATCTATAGTTCCTGGTCAAGGCTCTCAAGCCCTTGGATTTTCCTAAGCGTGGAGAATGATAAAGATCTTTTATTGTGTTAATGAGATGACTTTCAGAAACCACCCAGGCATGGGGTCTGGTTGTCAGTGGAGCCAACCCAGTGATTAGAGGATTAGAACTTTCAGTCTCATTTCCTGACCTTTGGACAGGGGAGAGAGAAAGGTAGGAGGTAGAATTATTAGAGTCCATTAGTTAGGTTCTAACAGGAGGCCTGGAGACCAGCAAAAAGGAAGTCATGGCCAGCTATCGGGAAAGCACTGTCCTGGCAGCACTCCAAAACAAAGCCGCAAGAAGCTCTATCAAAACAGGCCCAAGATAGCTGACAAAGTAGGCCAGAAACCTCTGACCAAGAAAAAGAAAGGTCCAAAACCTTGCTTCCAAGAAATCCCCACCCCAAGTAATGAATATTCCACCTCCTGCTAAAAACTATCAATAAAAGATAGAAACCCAAATCCCAAGTTATGCAACTCTCCCCTCACCCCCACACTCACATCACTTTTGCTTTAATAAACTTTCCTGCTTGTGTCACTTGTTCACGTTTCTGTATCTGTCCTTGAGTCTTTCTCATTATGTGACCAAGAACCTTCGGGGACATCCCAGGGATGGGCTAAGTTGAGGCCTCAGGGCCCAGGTCTGCCCAGTTCACCTGGCAACAGAATCAATCAACAATAGCTAATGGTTTACTCAAATATATCTGTGTAACGAAGCCTCCATAAAAACCCAAAGGACAGGCTTTTGAGAGCTTCTAGGTTGGTGAACACAGGGAGATTTGGGGAGAGTTGCATGCTCAGAAAGAGCATGGAAGCTCCATGCCTCCTCCCCAGTCCTTGCCCTATGCATCTCTTCCATCTGGCTGTTCCTGAGTTATATCCTTTTATAACAAACTGGTAATCTAGTAAACAAAATGTTTCTCTAAGTTCTGTGAGCCACTCTAGCAAATTAATCAAAGCCAAGGAGGAGGTTGTAGAATGTCTGTTTTAGAGCCAATTGGTCAGAATTACAGGTAAACAGCCTGGATTCGTGATGGCATCTAAAGTCCAAAGAGGGGGTCATAGGAACCTTCAATCTGTAGCTGACTGGTCAGAAGCACAGTAACAAACAAGGGCTTGTCCTGGAAGCACTCCAACATCTGAAGTGTGTATGGGGGTAAAGTCTTGTAGGACTGAACTCAACCTGTGTTTGAGAATTGCTGGATGTTGTATGGAAGCCCCCCACCCCACATACACCCATTGGAATTGGGTCCAGGAACCCAAAAGAATTCCCTTTTCAAATAACTTTACTTGATCCTAATTGTCATTTTATTCAGTAAATTTGATCGCCTAATATTAACTAGCATTCTAAATTAGAGTGTAGAGTGCCCAAATTTATTCTTTCTCCCTCTTATGCTATCTACAGTGATTTTTCAGGACACCGTTCAATACCATGTCAGACTCAAATTGGTGACAGACTTAGGTACAAATTTAATAAATAATTTGTCATGCAATAAAATATTTTAAACCTTTGTTTATGTGATCCCATTGAAAAATTTCTCAAAACTAGATGAAATTTAGCTTCATTGGAGCATCTAATAAAGTCTTATACTGGATTACAAACATAAGAGAAGTACTCAAAAAGGTAAATAGTATGAGATATTTATATTTAAAGCGATATATGGAAATTATCACTGGACTGTCTCCTCTCCCATAGCATGATATGTTAATAAGAAAAAATGAAAAACAATCATGAATATTACATTTGAACAAAATGAAGAGACATCTTTAACCTGAAATATAATATGTCAGAAAGAAGTATAATATACAGTGTCCTCCAAAGAAGACTGTGGAAAGAGCTAATCGAAGATGCTTACTCAGGTATGATCAAAAAGTTTAATAAGCCCACCTGACCAAAGGATGTGAATAACATACACTTAGAAGTAAAACCAACAATCCTTTATTGGACATAGTTGGTAGAGGTTTGACACTTGCTAGTAGGAAGCAGAGAAGGTGGAACAAAATAAAACAATTATATATAATGCTATATAAAATACTGTATAAATCATTATAGTTACAGGAAAAAAATCCAAGCAGAATACATGTTGCAAATGATGAATTGCAGAGTCATGTTTTGTAACCTAATAATGCAAATTATTAATTCCATATAGCATAACCCACAACTTTAAATAGTTTATTTTCTTAATCAAAGGCTTAAGGAAATCTTAACAATTATTCAAAACCTGCCAGTTTTAAGGCAAATTAAATAGATAATATCTGAATAGCAAGCAGTTTACTCAAATTCTATTATCTATCATCTAGCTAGAAATCAAAACTTGTCCTCTTAGACAGAACACTGCTCCAGATCCAGAAGCCAGAATAACTTTTCAAACTACCAATTTGTAGCTTTTAGATATTATTTTGTAAGGAACAAGTTATTTCTACCATATTTTGAAATCGGTAAACAATCACAAAAAGTACATGACCTGCAGTGTGTTGGATAAGAACAGTAGTGGAGTCATAAGTTAAAGTTTTGAGAGCAAGCTTTTTAAGTGTACTTATTATTGCTTAAATATTTACCAAAATACAGTTGATTTATGCACACATTGTCTTTTCAAAATAATCAAGAGTATCTGCAAAGATTAAATTACAGAAAATATGAAAAATGACATATTGAAGACAAGCAGTTTTTTTGCTATTTTCCTAGACTATCATGATTGTAAGCCATAGCATATACATACATCTTAATTCTAGAAAAGTTCTTTTGTGATACTTTATACCACACAATGTAATATCAATTATATATTTTTAAAACACATTCTTTTGTATGAAAATTAATATTATAATATCTTTCTTAAGATGTAGTATTCTATACCTGTCTCTCCAGATATAATTTTTTTATCACAGTTCAATTTTCACAAAATATATGATAGCATTGTTCATTTCTGTTAGAGTGGAATTTAGAATTTCAATATGAATTATACCAGTGAAGAATTTCACCATTTTGAATGTCACTAACAACTCTATTTTAGGATTTTATAAAATATTAAATGAAAATGAAGTTCTAAAATGGCCTTAAAACCACAGCAGATTCTGAACAATAAGAAAAAGAAACATGAATTACATGGATTAGCACAGGATCAAATAATAGTTGTAAAGGAAGTAGGTGGCCATCTTTCATCTCTTGACTAGTCTGTTTCCTAGGAAACAAAGACTGAATGATTGCACAAATGACCCTATGCCTGTGGATTTAAATTGATGAAATTATATAGGACTGTAATCTATGTGAAACAAGAAAGGTAATTGTTAGAATGACTGTTTATTAGGTAAAATGGAAAAGTTTAAATACTTATTTTACTTTACAAGAGTTTTTTTTAAATAAATTATTATCAAATTCTTTTTTCTATATTATTAAAGTCCTTATCCTATCAAATCATAAGATTATAATATAACCAGTCAACCAGCATGCTGATTAAACACCTTTGTTTAAACATATCTGTACAGGAAGTTATTTACTGTTTCAACTCTGACTCCTACCAGTAGAGCTAAACTTGATTCCAACAGACATCCAGATGGTATCAGTAGGATATCATTTTGACTAGCAGCAAAGAGTTTATTAAATGGCCTCTGTCTGCTGGACTTCCATCAAAACCAATCCTGCATAAGCAATCACAGAGTGCCTTCACAGAGTTTGACAAATACATCTCTCTCATAAATTTTACAGCATGTAAGAGCCTGGTGATGCATTACCTGTGATCATTATAATAACCCTCTGTGAAAATATCAAGTAGTCACTAAAAGGATAAAAGTATTTGCCTCCTCTTGAGAAAATAACCTTGGACTCCTCATAGAAATTCTTGTAGCAATTTAAAGAGCATGTCTTTTCATAGAGATGATTCTGTTTACAAGTTTGTTGCTACAAGAATAGTATTTCTAGTTTATTGTTTCCTCTTGAGATCTGTTTTATTATGAGATAATTGAATAAAGCCCTGTGATATGAAGAAAAAATTAGATGATGATAAAGATCTTATATCTAGAAATGAAATCTCTAGAAATGCCTCTTTATATATGATGAGTAATAATATCGTGGTTAATATCTTATAATAACTACTATAGAATACAGGATGCTTATATTTATATGGAAGACACTGTTGTAGGTTCTGGGAAGAATATCTCTATCTCTGTCATCTGTCTATCTATCATCTGTCTATCATCTATCATATATACATATCTGTCATATATATTTGGCTGTTGTCTATGAAAGATTTAGAAATGAATAGTATTCAAAAATGATTAGCTGTAGCTGTTATAGTGTTTAAATACTTGATATAATTCTTGATGAATATATTTTATCATTTGTAGTAACTGAAGATAGTCACTGTGTCCAGTGATTATCCTTCTTCTTCCTTTTCTACATTGTATACAAGAATTACCTTAAAATGTTTAGAAATAAGAATGGCTGAAGACAGAAGAGAAAGCTATGCACCTATAAAGTTGAAAATGATTTTAGAAGTTTTGGTTTATAGAAAAATTGCAAAGGTAATATAGAGAGTTTCCATATAACTTATACTCAGTTTTCCCTATCATTAATCTCTTATATTAGCCAATAAATCTGTGATAATTAATCAACAAGTATTCATACATTATTATCAACTAGCATACACACTTTTTGATTTTTTCTCAGTTTCCACCTAATTTACTTTTTCTGCTCCAGGATCCTATCTGGTATACCACATATAACATTTAGTTAACATGTCTCTGTAGACTCCTCTTTTGGATTTTTTTTTTTTTAATAACGTTGATAGTTTTGAGAATTACTGGTCAGGTATTTTATACAATATCACTCAATCAGAATTTGGCTGATTTTTCCCCCCTAATTAAAATGGGGCTTAGGTTTTGTGGTAGGAAGACCAGAGAACTAAAGTTCCATTTTCATTACATTATATCAAGGCTACTATGAAATGCTGTTTGTACTCACACCCACATTCTGTTACTAAATGCATATGGGGTTTCCGCACTGAACAATTGTCTAATTCTCTAAGGTCACCAACTGGGTGTCCCACAGTTCAGTTCAATTCAAATTCAACCTAACACTACTCAGAGTTAGTATAAACCCCACTGGTTAAGGGGTCCCTCAAGACCACACACACACACAGGCACACATACACACACACACACACACACACACACATATTCAGGAGGTTTATAACTTCCTCCTAAATTTTGATAATTTGCTAAATCACCTCACAGAACCCAGGGAAATACTTTACTTTTGTTGACTATTTTATTATAAAGGACATTTATTATAAAGAGGACAAATGGACAGCCAGATAAAGAGATTTGTAGGATGAGGTCTAGAACAGTCCTGGTGTAAGAATGTTTATCTCCCCAGAGTTGGGGTGTATTACCCTATTCAAGATTCATTCATCAACCTGGAAGCTCTTCAAACCTCCTGGTTCAGAGGCCTTTATAAGATTTAATTCCAACTCTGCATCTCCACTTCCCAGAAGTCAATGGGTGGGACTGAAATTTCTAACCCCCTAATCACTTTGTCTTTCTGATGACAGCCCCACCCTGAAAGTAACTAGGGGCTTCACCCTAAGTCACTTCAGTAGAATAAACTCAGGTGCTATCAAAAGGGGGCTCCTTGTGAATAACAAAAGATACTCCTAACACTTAGAAAATTCTAAGGGTTTTAGGATCTTTGTGGCAGGAACCAGGAAGGAAGACCAAATACACTTATTATACCACAGGTAATTAATATCAACAGGACTTGTCACTGTTGATGTTATTTTTGATAACCTGGCTAGAGTAGTGTTTATTGTGTTTCTCCATTATAAATTTACTGTTTTCTTTCTTTACCCTCTGTACACCTTGGAAAGAAGTCACTTTGCACAGCCCACACCCAAGGAGTAGGGAGTTTTGCTTTCCCTCCTTAACAGTGGAGTATCTAATTGTGATTATTTGAAATTCTTCTGCATGAGATTTTGTCTATTTCCCCCCACCTATTTATTTATTCATACAGCATTTATTTATTTATGTCAGTATTGGAGCTTTTTCAGTTGGTTACTATGTCTCATTGACTTGTCCACCATTTTTTGTTTACCCCTTTACTTTACTTTACTTTCTGGGACTACCAGATGCTTCAGGCCCACTTTATACAATTTTTGGTACTAATATAAATGACATTTTTTTTTAAACTTCAAATGTAAATCGTTCATTACTAACATATAGAAAAGCAATTACCCTTTGTTTTTTAACCTTTGGTCCTATGACTTGGTTATATTTTCTGTTTATTTCAAGGAGTTTGTTGATTTGGGGGATTTTTAAATGGACAAAAATGAAAAAAAGAGTTGTGTTTCTTCCTTTCCAACCCATATACCATTTTTTCCCCCTTGTTCCATTGCACTAGCAGAAATTTTCAGTAAGATGTTGATTAGGAGTGGTGAAAGAACATCCTTGCCTCATTTGCAATCTTGGGCTAAAAGCATCCAGTTCTTCAAGATTAAGTATGATGTTAGCTATAGTTTTTGTTGTAGATACTCTTTATTAAATTGAGGAATTTCTCTAATCTTAGCTGATTTTTTAAAAAAATTTTTATCGTGGATCAGTTTTGAATTTTGTCAAGTGCTTTTTGTCATTGACAAAGTTATGTAATTTTTCTTCTTTATCTTGTTGATGTGGTGGATTGTATTACTTAATTTTCAAATGTTCAATCTGTCTTGAATACCAAGAATAAATCTTACTTGGTCATGGTGTATGATTTTGAATATACATTGTTGGATTCTATGTGCTAATATTGTGTTGACTTTTGCATCTATGTTCATGAGGCATATTATTCTATGGTTTCTCTTTAGTGCAATGTCTTTATCTGATTTCAGTATTATGATAATGGTGATTTGACAGAAAGAGTTAGTATGTTTTCCCTCTGCTTTATGTCCTAGAGAGACTGTGGGAGACTGATATCACTTTTACCTTAAACGTTTAGTAGAATTCACTAGTGAAACTATCTGGGCTTCTCGCTTTTCTTTTTGAAGGGTAATTGTTTTGTTGATTCAATTTCTTGCATAAATGTAAGCATATTTTGGATATCCATTTCTCTTTGAGTTTTACAGGTTTTTATATCTCACATAATTGATCCATTTCATCTGCTTTCAGAGTTCATAGTATTCTGTTATTATTAATTTAATATCCATGGGCTCAGTAGTGATGACCCCTCTTTAACTCACAATATTAATAATTTATGTCTTCTGTCTTTTCTCTCAGTTAGTCTGCTACAGCTTTATCAATTTTATTGATCTTTCAGTTCCATTGATTTTCTCTATTTCCCTGTTTTCATTTCTATTGGTTTGTGCTCTAAGTTTTATTATTTACTTTAGTCAGTTTTCTTTAGGCTTAAAGTGCTTTTTCTTCCTCTATCGTTTTCGAAGGTGCTTAGGTTATTGATTTAAGATCTTTCCTCATTTCTATTATATATATTTAATGCCATAATTTTCCTCTAAAAACTGCTTTCTCTGTACCCACAAGTTCTGGTATGTTGTAATTTTATTTTCATTTAGTTCAAAATGTGTTTTTTCAAACATTGCTTAAGATTATTTCATTGATACATGTGTTATTTAGAATTGTGACATTTAATATCCAGCTGTTTTTTTGTTATAGATTTATAATTTAATTTCATTATTTTACATCACACTTTATCTGATTTGCTAAATAAGAAACAAATCTGGATTTAGATAAGGAGATATTTTATTTGAAAAGATTATTGTAAGAGAGGGGAACTGGCATGAATGCAGTAGGGTGTAAATGATAGCAATAAGGAGAAGATTCAGACTGAGACCTTCAAGAGTTTCATAGGTTAAGCAGAATAGTCTTTTGTAAAGGGAGCTTGTAAACATGGTTAGAAAGAACCTAGGGCACGGGGGTGGCTCAGTCAGTTGAGCATCTGACTGTTGGTCTCTACTCAGGTCATGATCTCTCAGGGTCCTGAGATCAAGCCCCATGTTGGGCTCTGTGCTCAGCACGGAGTCTGCTTAAAGATTCTTTCCCTCTGCCCCTCCCCCCACTCTCTCTTTCTTTCTCTCTCTCTCAAAAAAATAAATAAATCTTTGGAAGAAGAAAAGAANGTCTGCTTAAAGATTCTTTCCCTCTGCCCCTCCCCCCACTCTCTCTTTCTTTCTCTCTCTCTCAAAAAAATAAATAAATCTTTGGAAGAAGAAGAAAAGAAAAGAAAAGAAAAGAGAAAAGAAAGAAGGAGAAAGAAAAAGAAAGAAAGAAAGAAAAAGAAAGAAAGAAAGAAAGAAAGAAAGAAAGAAAGAAA
>NC_048225.1:110209593-110235550 GCF_002007445.2 Ailuropoda melanoleuca
AGGAAAGGAAAGGAAAGGAAAGGAAAGGAAAGGAAAGGAAAGGAAAGGGAAAGGAAAGGAAAGGAAAGGGCCTAGTATGGGAAAGTGGTGTGGAAATATTAGACAGTAGATAAGAGATGTCTTATCCTCAGGTCAGCCTGTACTTGGAAACTATTCAGGATGAGTTGTTTACTGGCTCAGTCTGAGAGTGGATCAAAGTTCAGGAACCTGGTGAATAGAGAAAAACTTAACCAAACTTTGATGAACAAGCATTTTGTTCTGATTGCTCAGTGGGGACAAAGGGTCCAGCTAATCATTCATGAGCAAAGATGGAAATGGGGAGGGTCTTTTTCTGGCTTTGTCATAGAAAAATGAGGAGAGGTACCTATGACTCTTACCTAGCTTGTGTGGGGTAGGGTGTTTATTTACAGTAATCCATCTCCTGTAATAAAAAAAAAGAGTAGGGTGGTGGGGAATTTATTAACCACCACTATTTTCTAGTAGCATAGGACCCAGGGAAAATGCAACATTGTCAACTTCTCTTGTTTTAAATTGTTCATGCATGTTTTATGGCCCACAGTGAAGTTTGTCTTAGAGAATATCCCATGTGAACTTGAGAAGAAAGTGCTTTTGGCTGTTGTTGGATGGAGTAATCTATAAATTTCTATTAGATCGACTTGATTGATAGTGCTATTCAAATCAACTAAATCCTTACTGATTCATAGCCTAATTGATCTATCAGTAATCTAAAGAAGGATCTCCAACTGTAGTAGTAGATTCATTTATCCCTCTTTTCAGCCTTACTAATATTTGCCTCATGTTTTTGATACTGTCTTGTGCATATAATTTAAGAACTTTATGTATAGTGAAGAATTGACTCCTTTATCATATGTAATACCCTCTTTATCCTTGATAATTTTGTTTGTTCTGAAGTTAGCTTTGTGTGAATTTAAGGTAGCTATTCCAGATTTCTTTTGATTAGTGTTAGCATGGTATTTATTTATTTTACTTATAGTATGTCTGTGTCTTTATAGTAAAGTGAGTTTATTATAGAGAATATATAGCTGTGTCTTTTTAAAATCTTTTCTAACATTTGCTGTCTTTTAATTGACATATATGGACCATTAACATTTGAAGAGATTATGAATATATTTAGATTAATATCTACCCTGTTTGTAACTGTTCCCTATTTATTACAATTGCTCTTTGTTCTCTTCCCCTTTTTCTCTCTTCTGTAGATTTAAATGAGCATTTGATTTTATTCTATTTTATTTCTTCTCTCAGGATATCAATTATATATCTTTAAAAAAAATAGTGGTTGCCTTTGAGATGAAATCTACATTTGTAACTAACCTAAGTCTACCTTCCAAAAATATGATACCACTTTATGTGTAGCACAGATACTTTGTAACAGAGTATTTCCAATACTATCATCCTATCCCTTCTGACATTGATTACTGTCATTTACTTAATGTATCCATATATTACAATTACCCAATATTGTTAGTTTTACTTTAAACAATTGTATTTTAGATCAATTAAGAATAAGTGAAATAAAATATTCAATTTTACTTTTATTTATTCCTTCTCTGATACCCTTTCTTTCTTTGTATAAATCCAAGTTTCTAACCTATATATATTTTTTTTCTCCTTGAAGAATTTATTTTAATATTTCTTATATGGCAGATCTGCTGGTGATTTCTGTCAGTTTTTGTATGTCTTAGAAATTCTTTATTATTTCTTCAGTTTTGAAAGGTGATTTCTTGCATATAGATTTCAAGACCATAAATTCGTAATATTAAGCTGCCATATTATTCTGACTCATTATGTGGCAATTAGCCACACTGTTAAATCTGTTCAAAACTTTTCAAAGCAAAAGCAAATTCAGAGGGTTCCCAGAACAATATTCAGTTTTTTAATTTGCCATAAAGATTCAAAGTACTTACTGAATTTACTATTCTCATGGATATGCTGATTACAGAGAAAGTATAAAAAATTAGAACCAGCCAAAGGAAGGAGTACATAGGGAAGAGTCTAGGAGGGGACCACACATGGAGCTTCTAGCCATCCTGTCCTATGAAGTAATGGATAGCATTACCTTCCTCCAGACATACTATGCACAGAGTATTGCCAATCAGGGAAGATCATCAAAGCTTTGAGATCCAGAATTTTTATTGAATTTTATGATTGATTGATTTGGTTGCCATGAGGTTGAACTCAGTCTCCAGCTCCCCCACTTTCCAGTGGTTGAAATGGGATTACATGGCTGGGAAGCCCACCATGAATTACCCACCTCCTTAGCATAAATTATCAGATATGACCCAAGGAACCCACTATGAATAACAGAGTCACTCTTATCTGTGAGGAAATTCCAAGGGTCTAAAGTTTAACTCCTGGGACCAAGGCTAGACCTTTCTTTGGTTGAGGATAAATTCCTCTCTACAAAACAAAGGTCATAACTTTTTAAAAATTTGATTATTGAGAAACATATAGGTTATAAAAATGATTTATATAAACAAATAATAACATAGCTAACTAATAATCAATTTTAATTTGGAAATCCCAGTTTCTCACATATATGATCTAACAGTGGGACAGGGAAATAGTGGAAAAGCAGAGGGTACTGGGTGAAGAATAACGCAGTCATATTTGAATTCCACACATGGCTAGAATCTGAAGACAAGTTTCTAAAGAGAAAGTAGTAGCCAAAAGAAATCCCCCCAAATCTGTGTAACTATTCTCCTCATTCCTTTGTGAAACCACAAACCACACTAGTTCAATGCTCCAAGAGACTTATTCGGTATACTGGGTCAAATGTTATTCTCATCCAGAAGCACCCTCACAGAGACACCCAGAAATAATGTTTAACCAAATATCTGAACATCCCATGGCCCAGTCAAGCTGACATATGTTAACCATCACAAGAACCATATCTTAGAAACAAAGGCTGAGTCCTATGATTAAAGGCAAAAATAAAACAAACCTATACTGACAAAGATTAAAAATACAGAGCCTTGACAGTGTCAAGGTGATCAACAGGTAGTTTAACTACTTGCTAGGAAAAAACATATTTTAGAGCAATGTGACATAATCAAAAAAATTTATAATGATCATCTGCAAGAGCCAATATACAATAAAAATATGGCATGAAAGTAGGTAAATATGGCCTTAAAGGGAAAACAGTCAATAATAAAATCATTCCCAGACATTATCCCAGATCATTCCCAATCATTGGCATTAGTAAACAAGACTTTAAGTAATTATAATTAATGTCTTAAAATAGAGAAAAAAAAGATATAGAGGTAAATAAGTAGAATTTTAACACTGATCTGAGCCTATAAGAAGATGAACACTCTATCTGAAATACAATATCAGCAATTAATAAGATGGATGTTATAACATGCAGAGCACAACAGACTATGGATTTGAGGCATTTTAAAGAAAGGAACATAGTGCAAGAGAAAAAAAATGGGGAGAAAGAATGCACTGTAAAAGAGACACGTAGTACTTGGTCAAAATGTCTAACATACAAGAAATTTTAATCTCACAGGAGGATAGATCAGAAGCAATATTTGAAATAACGGTGACTGAGCATTTCCAAATTGAAGAGACTCAGCAAGCTAGATTAACGCCTTTAGGGTACGACAAAACGAAACATTAGACAAACTGCCTAGCCACAAAGTTGTAAGAAATAACAAAACATTGCTGTTTTGAGTCATCATGTCTGGGGTGATTTATTATACAGCATGCTGCAATAACAAAAACCTAAAATATGTTGCGTTGGCACCAGTTAGTCCCAGGAACTTGAAAGGGTGGTCAGAAGACTCTTAAAAGAAGATGCAAAAGGAATAAGGAAATTACAATTAGAGGCTGAAAGTGCTAATGAATATTTTGTAGTGGCAGAACAAAATTGTCTGGTAGCTTGAAAAATGGGGGACATGCTAATGAAGTTGTGAATCTGATTAAGGTGATTTCCAGGCAACATGTTCGAAATGTCAACTGGCTTTGCCATTTACTTGCATATAATAAGATATGGAAAGGGAGAAATGAGCAAAAGGATAAACTTTAGTTTACAAACAGAATTTAGAGAATATTTTGAGAGACAAAAATATGATCTGTTGTAAAATAAAACTGTTGTAATGCCCAGGCTTTCAAGCCAGCAAAATATTCAGGTATAAAACGGCTTTAAGGTGAAGATCAAATTAAGGGCATGATTGTGTGACTTTTGTTAATATTTCAGGGAGATTTAAAATGATGCCTGGGACCCATTCAGCTAGATACAAGTGATTCTAAGAACCTTGAAGGCTTTGTCTCTCAGCAGTCTGATACTCTGCCGAAAACAGCCATGGTCAATGCTGAGAACAATTATGGTAGTGACTTTCAGGGTCATGCAGTGAACCACAATCAAATTTCTAAGAAGGACACAAACTTATTAAGAGATTTGACTCAGATTTAGCTAAAAAGGCCATGATTTTCTATAGACAGGAAGGAGTCTTAGTAAGATTTCAAATGTAAACATGGGCCATTTCTCATTGTATAGGAAAGACATTTCCAAAGGTGGAATCAAGAGCAGAGAAAAATAAATTATTATGAAACCACACTCAGAGAGCAGAATTATACCTAATCAAGGGAAAGTCACTGCACCCAGAATTGGAGAACTGGTGGCATGTGACTGATTGGATTTCACATTCGGTCAGTCATTCAGTGAGGGTCACATGCTTCATGTTCTTCACATAATGGAAACGACAATGGTGAAATAAGGGGAATATAAATTATCTCTTTATTTACAAGAGATGGAGTTAAGATGAATCATAATGGGGGCTTTATCAGTGTCCAGGCTCAATGAAAACACAGGATCCTTGAGCCAGGGACAATAATTACTTGAGTCCTTTGTGGGTTTTGATAGGATTTGAATTTAGTTCACATATATATTAAAAATTGTAATCAAAGAGCAGAGTGTTAGAAATAAATATGGTCCATCCTTTGTAGGACTCCAATTGAGGGGATGGAGTCTATTTTTCTACTCCTTAAACACGTTCAGATCTTGTGACATAAATTTTCCTAATTGACTGTGCAAATATAAGATTGTGTGACTTTTGATTCTAAACATCAAAAAAGCCTAAAGCTTTTTGTCAGTCTGTTGAAACTATGAGATCATCACTCTGTGAAGTAGTCCAAGATGAGAGATCACATCTTTAAAAAAAATTGAATTTTAAATTTTAAAACATACCCCAAATAAAACTATAGGTGCAGCTACCTTCATTGTTGAATTCTGTCAAATATTTGAAGAGGATGTATTTTCAATGCTACTTAATTCTTTCAAATATAGAGGAAAAAGGAAGACTTCCATACCCAATTTATGAGGCCAGCATTTCCCAAATTCCAAAACCAAACAAGGATATTACAAGTTAAATGTGTATCATTATGCCTCATTAACATAGAAACAAAAATCATTCATACAATGTTGTCATACTGATTTCCGCAATAAGTAAACTAGATAATACTGTGACACAGTGAGTTTATGCAAAAAATACAAGCTTATTTTCACATTTTAATGTCTGTCAAAATAATTTAACATAAAACAGATTAAAATAACTGTATGGACGTAGTAACAGATGGAGAAAAAGCAATTAATAATTTAACAGGTTTTCATATTAAAAACTGTTGGCAAGAAAAAAAAATAGAATTCTTCCACCTGAAAAAGTGTACCTGTGGAGGCCCCTGGGTGACTCAGTCAGTTAAGCATCCAACTCTCTATTTTGGCTCAGGTCATGATCTCAGGGTGGTTAGATCAAGCCCCATATCAGGCTCAGTGTGGGGCGTGGAAACTCTCTGCTTCTCCTTCTGCCCCTCCCCACCACATCCCCTGCTCTTGAGTGCTCTCTTTGTTTCTCAGTCTCTCTCTGTTAAAAAAAAAAAAGTTAATCTGTGCAAGTCTCAAAACTAAACTTATTCTCACAGGAAAAAGTGCAGGAAAGTGGCAAAGAAGTCTGTTCTCACTGATTCTATCTGTTTTTCAGAAAGATCCAAGCAATACAATAAGTCAATAAAAAGAAATAAAAGATATACATGTTGGAGAGGAAGTAGTTAAACTCTATTTAGAGATGACACAAACACATTTGTAGAAATCCTAAGAAGTCAATAAAATATCAATTAAAATTAACAATTTTAGCAAGGCTATATACAGGCATACCTTGGAGATATTACAGGCTTGGTTCCAGATTGCCACAGTATAACAAATAGCGATAAAGTGAGTCAAATGAATTTTTGGGTTTCCCAGTGCATGTAATAGTTATGTTAATACCATACTGTAGTCTATTAGATGTGTAATAACATTATGTCTAAAACAGCAATATACATACCTTAACTAAAAAATACTTTATTGCTAAAAAGTGCTAACAACCATCTGAGCTTTAAGAAGTTATAATTGATGGGGCACCTGGGTGGCATAGCGGTTAAGCTTCTGCCTTCGGCTCAGGGCGTGATCCTGGCGTTATGGGATTGAGCCCCACATCAGGCTCCTCCTCTATGAGCCTGCTTCTTCCTCTCCCGCTCCCCCTGCTTGTGTTCCCTCTCTCGCTGGCTGTCTCTATCTCTGTCGAATAAATAAATAAATAAATAAAATCTTTAAAAAAAAAAAAAAGAAGTTATAATTGATGATCACAGATCACCATAAGAAAATAGTAATAATTTAAAATTTGTGAAATATTGCAAGAATTGCCAAAATGTGAAACAGAGACATGAAGTGAACAAATGCTGTTGGAAAAATAGTGCCAGTAGACTTCCTCTATGTAAGGGTTGCCACAAACCTTAAATCTGTAAGAAAACTCAGTATCTGTGAAGCATAATAAATAAAGCTCAATAAAACAGGGTATGCATGTAATTCATGAACAATTTAAAAATCAATTGTATTTCTATATAGTGACATCATAACTTGGAAAATGAAATTAAACATACTGGAAAAAAATGAAAAAGTTAATGATTTAATGTGGGTTTGAAAATATGCTCTACCCTCACAGCAAAAATAGATACTGCCTCTTTAGATTCTAAATATAAGACCTATATATATTTTTTTTCTAAAAAGGAAGAATAGTCACTCAATTATCAAGCATTGGATGAAAAAACTATTATTTGTGAGTTAACACATTAGTTCTCAAGAGGCATAAAAAATTAATTGCATATAATTCCATGCCTTAGGAAACTTGCATCAAGGAGGTAAACCAAGACATATATAATGACCTAAGATATATAGAAAATGGCATTTTTGCACCATTAATTACCTCAAGCAGCAGAAGCTATAGAGCTACGGTGTGAGATGACTGGTAGCCACAGCCAGTAAGCCTACATGCAGGTAGTCATGATTGTGCGAGACCAGAGAATTAGAGCAGGCTGTAGGGACAGTAAGTAGCTGTGTTGGAGCATCAGTTGAGACCAGTAGTTTCAAAAAGGGACATGTTAGTGTTTCGCTAAGCTAGAAAAAGCTACTTAGTTTTATAAACAAATTTGAACAAACAATGACCACCCATAATTTGACATGCTTTTGCTTTTTTAGCAAAATGTTCTTTCTTTTCTTTTTTTTTTTCTTTTCTTTTTTTTAGCTTTGTTCTGCCTTGGAAAGTAAAATGATCCTCTCCTGACTGTCTTCCAGTTTTGAGCTAGGCAGCTTTGCTGCTTTAGGTAATTGATGATAATTGTGGTCTACAGCTGTTTCTGTGCTATATTGTAATGAATATGTTGCAATTTCCATAAAATAAAAATACTGTAAACATAGAAAACGGAATGGACTGATAATGTGTCCAGTTGAGAACACATTATCAAAGGCAAGTATCCTACTAATTTATCTGTATTATCTGTAACTAACTTTAAAAAGATTTGTGATCTTTCTTATAATATCAAATTATCTTTACACCTGGTTTTTTCTCTTAAAGAACAAGACTGATTTGCTTCTCACAGAAGAAATTATGTCCCACGATCATCTCTATTCTTTCTTGTACTCCCACAGTAATGAGAACTATTTTTAGAAGGCAATTTAAGACACACACAATATGCTATTGTGAAAGTTAAAAATTTTAATTTTTACACTTTATTAATTAGACAAAAGAAAAACAGAAAGGAAAAAAAAGACCTATGACTGCTTATTCCATGTCTAAAATAACTGGCCTAGTAAGAAAAAGTTATTCAGTTAACTCATTTTCCCCTCATAGGTAATGATATATAAACAATATCTATTTATTTGAACTTTTATGCAAATTATCTTTAATTATATGAATATTAATTTTAATAAACTTAAACTATAGTGGTTAAAAGAGCATGTTACTAGTACTACAGGTAAGAAAGTATTATGGTGCCAGAAATGAAGGAAAGAGTTAAAAAGTGTGAAACCTCGGGAAACATAAATGAGGTACGGTTTGAGGTTTTATTGTCTGCAGAGCTAAAGAATCAAGGCAACATGTAAAGTAGGTACGGGTTTCTCAACAACTGCATAATGTTAAAAGCCAGAAAGTGATGACCCTTTGAGGGTGGAATACTAAAGCAATATCTCCTCCATTGCAGGGGATCATAACCTAAAAAGAACCATACATCCCTAATAATTTTTTTATTCCAGATTCTGGGTGAAGTGTCCAAATTTATAACACCAAGGAGGTAAGGATCAGAACCCACGATTTCATTAAGACTATAGCAGAAGCAATTCAAACAAGAAGTCTTGCACAAACCACTCATCATTAAGGATCCCGTACAATATAAATTGTTCATAAAAGTGCAATGAAAAAGGCATTAGACATTTGTTGAAGTACAATTTGAGGCAGAAGTGAAACATATTCAACAAAGATAAAATATACAAATGAGGAAATAGAAATAGGGCTAACTGGACTTTTAAATAAGAAGAGATGTACTTGAAAAAAATACTGGATATAAAATCATAATTGAGATAATGTATGTAATATGTATAATAGCATATTTCAGGGATGCCTGGGTGGCTCAGTTGGGTAAGCATCTGACTCTTGATATCAGCTCAGATCTTGAACTTAGGGTCAGGAGTTCAACCCCATGTTGGGCTCCATCCTGACCTTGAAGCCTACTTAAATAGTAATAATAATATTCTACCAATGCTACCAATAAATACTAACTATGGACTTTCTTCCATGGAAGATAATAGCTTAGTATGTTTTTATGTTCAATCTCTTTACCCATCAGCCTTTGTTATAATGATCTGGCTGTTATATAAAAATGATGCGGTGAATTATTTTTTGTTACCACGTAATAAATTACCCCACAACTTAGTGTCTTAAAACCATAAACTTTTTAAATTTAAGTTGAGTTAATTAACACATAGTATATTATTAGTTTCAGAGGTAGAGTTCAGTGATTCATTAGTCTTATATAATACCCAGTGATCATTACATCACCTGCCCTCCTTAATATCCATCACCCAGACACCCCATTCTCCTACCCCCTCCTCTCCAACTACTCTCAGTTTGTTTCCTATGATTAAGAGTCTCTTATGGTTTGTCTCTCTCTCTGATTTCATCTTATTATATTTTTCCCTCCTTTCACCTGTGATCTTGTTTTGTTTCTTAAATTTCGCATATGAGGGAGATTTTATGATAATTATCTTCCTGATTTACTTATTTTGCTTAGCATAATACTACCTCTAGTTCCATCTTTGTCATTGCAAATGGTAAGATTGATTTCTTTCTTTCTTTCTTTTTCTTTTTTTTGATGGCTGAGTAGTATTCCATTATATATATATACACACAACTTCTCCTTTATCCATTCATCTATCAATGAACATCTGGGCTCTTTACATAGTTTGGCTATTGCTACGATGGACATTGGGGTGCAGGTGCCCCTTCAGATCACTACATCTTTGGGGTAAATACCCAGTATTGTGATTGCTGGGTCGTCATAGGGTAGCTCTATTTTCAACTTTTTGAGGACCTCCATACTGTTTTCCAGAGTGGCTGCACCAGCTTGCATTCCCACCGTCAGTGGAAGGGGGTTCCCCTTTCTCTGAATCCTTGCCAACATGTCATTTCCTGACTTATTAGTTTTAGCCATTTTGACTGGGTGTGAGGTGGTATCTCATTGTGGTTTTGATTTGATGCCGAGTGATGTTAAGCACTTTTTCATGTGTCTGTTGACCATTTGGATATCTTCTTTGGAGAAATGTCTGTTCATGTCTTCTGCCCATTTCTTCACTGGATTATTTGCTCTTTGGGTGTTGAGTTTAGTAAGTTCTTTATAGATTTTGGATACTAGCCCTTTATCTGATGAGACATTTGCAAATATCTTCTCCCATTCTATCGGTTGTCTGTTGGTTTTGTCAACTGTTTCCTTTGCTGGGCAAAAGCTTTTTATCTTGATGAAGTTCCAATAATTCATTTTGCCTTTGTTTCCCTTGTCTTCGGAGATGTGTCTAGCAAGAAGTTACTGTGGCTTCAGTCACAGAGGTTGCTGCCTGTGTTCTCCTCTAGGATTTTGATGGATTCCTGTCTCACATTTAGGTCTTTCATCCATTGTGAGTCTATTTTTTGAGGATGGTATAAAGGAATGGTCCAGTTTCATTCTTCTGCATGTGGCTGTCCAATTTTTCCCAACACCATTTGTTGAAGAGACTGTCTTTTTTCCATTGGATATTTTTTCCTGCTTTGTTGAAGATTAGTTGACCATAGAGTTTGGGTCCATTTCTTGGTTCTCCATTCTGTTCCATTGATTTGTGTGTCTGTTTTTGTGCCAGTACCATACTGTCTTGATGGTTACAGCTTTATAATATAGCTTGAGGTCCAGAATCGTGATGCCACCAGCTTTGGTTTTCTTTTTCAACATTTCCTGGTATTCAGGATAGTTTTTGTTTCCATTAAATTTTAGCATTATTTGTTCAAGCTCTGTGAAAAAAGTTGATGGTATTTTGACAGAGATTGCGTTGAATGTATAGATTGCCTAGTTAGTATAGACATTTTAACAATATTTGTTCTTCTAATCCATGAGCATGGAACATTTTTCCATTTCTTTGTGTCTTCCTCAATTTCTTTCATGAGTATTCTATAGTTTTCAGAGTACAGATCTTTGCCTCTTTGGTTAGGTCTATTCCTAGGTATCTTATGGTTTTGGGTGCAATTTTAAATGGAATCAATGTCTTAATTTCTCTTTCTTCTGTCTCATTATGGGTGTGTAGAAATACAACTGGTTTCTGTGCATTGGTTTTATATCCTGACACTTTGCTGAATTCCTGTATGAGTTTTAGCAATTTGGGGGTGGAGTCTTTTGGGTTTTCCACATAGAATATCATGTAATTCTCCTTTTGGTCTTTGTCTGGTTTGGGGATCAAGATGGCCTCATATAAGAAGTTTGGAAGTTTTCCTTCCATTTTTATTCTTTAAAACAGCTTTAGAAAAATAGGTACTAATTCTTCTTTAAATGTTTGGTAGAATTCCCCTAGGAAGCCATCCAGCCTGGACTCTTGTTTGCTGGGAGATTTTTGATTACCACTTCAATTTCCTTGCTGGTTATGGGTCTGTTCAAGTTTTCTATTTTTTTCCTGTTTCAGTTTTGGTAGTTTATATGTCTGTAGAAATTCATCTGTTTCTTTCAGATTGCCTAATTTTTTGGCATATAGTTGCTCATAATATGTTCTAATGATTGTATTTCTTAGGTGTTGGTTGCGATTTCTCCTCTTTCATTCATGATTTTATTTCTTTGGCTCCTTTCTCTTTTCTTTTTGAGAAGTCTGGCCAGGGGTTTATCAATCTTATAAATTCTTTAAAGAACCAGCTCCTAGTTTCGTTGATCTGTTCTACTGTTCTTTTGGTTTCTATTTCATTGATTTCTGCTAATCTTTATTAATTCTCTTCTCCTGCTGGGTTTAGGCTTTATTTGCTCTTCTCTCTCCAGCTCCTTTAGTTATAAGGTTAGGTTGTTATTTGGGACCTTTCTTATTTCTTGAGAAAGGCTAGTATTGCTATATACTTCCCACTTAGGACCACCTTTGCTGCATCCCAAAGGTTTTGAACAGCTGAGTTTTCATTTTCATTTGTTTCCATGAATTTTTTAAATTCTTTAATTTCTTGGTTGACCCATTCATTCTTTAGTAGGATGTTCTTTAACCTCCATGTATTTGAGTGCTTTCCAAATTTCCTCTTGTGACTGAGTTCAAGTTTCAAAGTATTGTGGTCTGAAAATATGCAGAGAAGGATCCCAATCTTTTGGTACTGGTTGAGACCTGATTTGTGACTCAGAATGTGATCTATTCTGGACAATGTTCCATGTTCACTTGAGAAGAATGTGTATTCTGTTGCTTTAGGATGGAATGTTCTGAATATATCTGTGAAGTCCATCTGGTCCAGAGTGTCATTCAAAGCCCTTGTTTTAGGATGCCAGGTGGCTCAGTAGGTTAAGTGTCTGCCTTCAGCTCAGGTCATAATCTCCAGGTCCTGGGATCAAGTCTGGCATCAGGCTCCCTGCCAGTGGGGAGTTGCTTCTCCCTCTCTGCCTCTCCCCCTGCTTGTGTGCTCTCTCTCTCTCTGACAAATAAATAAATAAAATCTTAAAAACAAAAACAAAGCCTTTGTTTCTTTGTTGACCTTTTGCTTAGATGATCTGTCCATTGCAGTGAGTAGGGTGTTCAAGTCCCCTACTATTATTGTATTATTATCAATGTGTTTCTTTAATTTTGCTATTAATTGGTTTATGTAATTTGCTGCTCCCATGTTAAGGGCATAAATATTTACAATTGTTAGAGCTTCTTGTCAGATAGGCCCTTTAATTATGATATTTCTCATCTCTTATTATAGTCTTTGGTATAAAATCTAATATGTCTGATATAAGGATTGCTACCCTGGCTTTCTTTGGATGTCCATTAGCAAGACATATGGTTTTCATTCCCTCACTTTCAATCTGGAGGCGTCTTTGGGTCTAAAATGAGTCTCTGGCAGACAACATATATGTGGGTCTTGCTTTTTTATCCAATCTGATACCCTGTGTCCTTTGATTGGGGCATTTAGCACATTTACATTCAGAGTAACTATTGAAAGATATGGATTTAGTCCCATTGTATTACCTGTAAAAGCACTGTTTCTGTGTATTGTCTCTGTTCCTTTCTGGTCTATGTTACTTTGGGGCTCTCTTTTATTAAAGGATCCCCTTTAATATTTCTGCAGGGCTGGTATAGTGATCACAAATTCTTTTAGTTTCTGTTTGCCCTAGAAGCTTTTTATCTCTCCTGTTTGAATGACATCCTTGCTGGATAAAGTATTCTTGGCTGCATATTTTTCTCATTTAGCACTGTGAATATATCATGCCAGTCCTTTTGGCCTTCCCTGTCTCTGTGGATAGGTCTTCTGCAAGTCTAATGTTTGTACCCTTGTAGGTTATGACCTCTTGTCCTGGGCTGTTTTCAGGATTTTCTCTTTGTGTCTGAGATTTTCAAGTCTCAGTAGTATATGTTGAGGTATTGACCTATTTTTATTGATTTTAAGAGATGGTTTTCTATGCCTCCTGAATTTGAACGCCTGTTTCCTCCCCCAGATTAGGGACGTTCTCTGCTATAATTTGCTTCAATATACCTTCTGCCCCCCTCTTTCCTAATCTTCTGGGATCCCATTTATTCTATGTTGTTTCACTTTATGCTATCACTTAATTCTTGAATTCTCCCCTCATGATCCAGTAGTCGTTTATCTCTCTTTTTCTCAGCTTCTTTATTCCCCATCATTTTGTCTTCTATATCACCAATGCTCTCTTCTGCCTCATTCACCCTACCAGTTAGAAACTCCATTTTTTATTGCATCTCATTAATAGTCTTTTTTTATTTCGATTTGATTAGATTTTAGTTCTTTAATTTCTCCAGAAAGGGATTCTCTATTGTCTTCTATGCTTTTTTTTTCAAACGCAACTAGTATCTTTATAATCGTTATTCTGAGCTCTAGTTCCAACATCTTAATTATATCCATATTGATTAGGTCCCTGGCAGTCGGTACTGCCTCTTATTCTTTTTTGAGGAGAGTTTTTCCATCTTATCCTTTTGTCCAGAGCAGATTAGATGAACGAAAAACAAAATACTAAAATGGCAACTATGACCCTAGAGAAATATACATGAAACAAATCAGAAGAGATCTGAAACTGAAAAAAAAAATTAAAATTAAAAAGAGAGAGAGACAATAATCAGACAGGTGAACAGAACAGAACAATACACTATATCCTGGGTGTATGTTGGTCTATTTGTTAGAAGAAATTACATCCCAAAATTGTAAAGAAAGAAAAACTTACATATATATACAAAAGTAAAATTAAATACAATGACAGGATAATATGTAACTGTAAAAATGAAAATTAAAAAAGACATAAAAAGGAGTTGATAAAATAAGAAATTGATTGAAAAGGAAGGAGAAAAAGAAAGAATAAAATTGAAAGACTAAAGAATCATGAGGAAAAAAAACCCATGAATTCTATATACTGTTTTCCCCTAGCACTAAGAGTTTTGCAGTTCTGTGTGATTGGTAAACTTGATCTTAGTGGGACATTCTTGCTAATCTTCTAGGGGAGGGCCAGTTGTGCTGATTCTCAAGTGTCTTTGCCCCAAGCGGAACTGTACCCCCCTTGCCATGGGGCCAGGCTAAGTAAGCAGCTCTGGATTGCTCTATGCAGCTTTTGTTTCCTGAAGCTTTCTGAGCTGCTTTAGAGGATGAGAATGAAAATGGTGGCCTCCAAATCTCCAGACCAGAAGCCAAAAGCTCACACCCCTCACTCCTCAGTGCACCATCAGGGAAAAGAAGTCAATTACTCCTGCCTCTCTGGTCTCTGTCTGCACTCGTGCTCTTTTAGCCTATCACCGAGCATTTCTATTTCTGGCACGCAACCCCTCTTGGAGTCTCCAAACCCTGCAGACTCCTGCAGCCCGTACCCGTGCTGCTCCTCCCAGGGGAGAAAGGGTGTTCTCGCCAGATTCTGCCACTTGCTGGGTCCCTGATTGGAGAGTGGTTGCTCAATGGTGCTGTGGTTCGTAGTTTATGGCAACACTGAGCTGAAAGTCCTCTCCTGAACTCACTGATTGCAGCCAACTTCTTTGCTGCAATGCCAGGGAGCTCTGCTGCACTCAGGCACCCTGCTCTTTCTGTGACCCTGGAGATCCTGAGACCACAGTGTCCCAGCTATGATTCTGCCCCACTTTGCCACCTGAGCACCTTTCAGGCAGGAATGTCCCTCACCAGAGCAGACTTCTAAAAGTTCTGATTTTGTGCACTGCTGCTATCAACTATAAACTTTGTTAATTTTATTTCAGTTTCTGTGGATCAGAAATTTAGGCAAGGCTTAGCTGAGTCTTTAGGCTCAAGGTCTCACAAGGATGCAATCAAGGTGTTGACCATTGATGTATATATTTCGAAGATCAACTAAAGGAAGATTTGCTTTCAAAATTAAAAAAATAAAGTTTTTGGAAAAATTCAGTTCTTTGCTCTCTCAGCAGCTAGACATAAAAGGTAGATTCCACTAAAGCAAGTGAGAGAGCAAAAGAGGGAGATAGAAGTTATAGTCTTTTGCTACTGTTTTTCTCATAAACCTATTTATTGTGAGTGAGTTAGTATGTTGAGCCTACATGCAAGGGAAAGAGATAAAAGAAGAGCACAAATAACAGAAAGCAGGGATTATTGAGAATAAAAAAGTATTTATTATTTTTTAAGATTTTATTTATTTGAGAGAGGGAGAGGTCAAGTGAGAGAGCACAAGCAAGGAGAGGGGCAGAGGGAGAGGAAGAAGCAGACTTCCCACTGAGCAGGGAGCCCAATGTGGGGCTCAGTCTCAGGACTCTGAGATCATGACCTGAGCTGAAAGCAGCCACTTAACCGATAGAGCCACCTAGGAGCCCTCTGAGAGCCATTTTAGAGGCTTGATTATTTTTTGTCTGTTTACCTGTCTATCTATCTATATGTCTATCTATTGTCTGTTTTAACCTTCAGTCATGGGAATGTAAAATAGCTGAGGCGTTTCAATATCCTCTCTCATAACCGTGTAATTCCAAATTTCCAAAGTGGGAATGTGTGTTCCCCGAGTCATGCGAACTTGACTGGGTCATTGTTATATGTATGCCTTACTTCTAACTGGTGTTAGATGAAGCTGCTTGTGTCTCTTAGTTTCATTGTGATCTGAACCCCAATTACTGCTCTTAGTCAAAGAAGAGCAGACATTTATATCAAATCATCTTCAATTTAATTTATTTTTCCCACTACTTTCAGAATTCATTATTTATTTCATTCTCAATGTCACTTCCATAAAACTAAGTACTCAAATTTTACTGAATATGAAATGGAAGTTTTTAAATTATATTCTTCTTGGAGAATGTTAGTTTTTCACGATAATGAAATGCAAATAAATTAGAACTCCTTTTCTAAAATAAATTCCTTTTGCCCTTGAGCATGCCTTAAAAGAAAAGGAAATTAAAATCTAGCAAATCAAAACTAGCTCTAATGTTTTCTATTTGTCTTCATGGTGTGTGCCTATATGCCATTTCATTGCTAATTTTATGTATTTTCCCAAGTGTACACTTTGAAAATAAGTTATTAGTTATATGTTTACTGAAAAGGCTCTTAATGACCAGATGCATATTTACCTTTTTAGTTCTTGTTGTTTTCTTTGTGCTACTTTCCCACTTGCGTATTACATCTTAGCCACACTAGACTTTGAATGACCTTTTTATCAAATCCTAAACTTAATCTTATCCACCACAACCCCCATCCAGTTTATTTATGCCTCTCTTACTGTTGTAAATGCCTTTTCTCCTTTTTCTGTCACTAACCATATACACAGACCTTGTGAAACTAAGTGCTACTAATCATTCGTCTTAAATTAAATGTTACTTGCTAGAAATCCTTAGACCAGTAAAGTTCCTTCAATAATAAAGCCTAATAACATTTTCATTCCCATGTTTGGCATTTTTTTTCCCACTGCATTCATTCATACACATGTGTGTAAGCTCATTTAGCTTCTGGTTTCTTCTTCCTGTTTTTTTTTTTTTTTCACATGATCAGGTACACATGCATTTGCTTGTTTCTCTTTCTCTTTTACATGAAATTTATATATTATGGACAGTTTATTGAACTTAAGTCTTTTCATTAAATATACATATTCTGGAAATTGATCCATACTGGTTCTTAGAGTCCTTCCTGATTCCTTTGCAAATGAAGAGTGAAAGGAGATTAAGAAGACATGATATCTTGATGCAATGTGTTTAATAGATCCAGAAATAATACATGAGTGAAACAATTGGTGAAATGTGGCTATGGTCTCTATATTAATCAATAGAATAGTATCAGGGTTAATTCCCTGGCTTTGCTAATGGTATTGTGGCTGTAAGATATGAACATTTTAGAGATAGGGTGAAGGACTTGTGAGAGTCATTATACTTTATTTTCAACTTTTTGTAACTTTGAGGTCATTTTGAAATGAAAAATTTTAAAATCTCAAGTTTTTAATTCTTGTTTCAATCTTCTCAATGCAAGCTTTTCTCAGGGTAATCTGAACCAGTTTTATGGTAGAAATCATATTTATAGTTTTTGGAAATTTGTATCTTTGTCACTGCCCTCATCCTTCTTGGTGTATTTAAATATAAAATAAATAGCTTTACTTTTCATTCTAAGTAGTCATAATAACCTGCTGTTTATTGTCAGTCTCTAAAAATCAATAAAAAACCATTCCTTCCACAGTGATCTCCTTCTCAATGGATGGCAATACTACACACCCTAGAGCTCAAACCAGTGCCTTGGTTCCTGCTTACCTCATCCCCCAATTTATCCTATCGATACCACCTTGAACATATTTCTCAACTTTTGACTCCTGATCTCCATTTTGACTACTATTTCCTTAGCGCCTGCCCCATTATCTTTTTTCCTGATTACTACAATAGTCTCTTGCCTCCTACTATCAGTATTTCACCTAAAATTATTCCTCCGCAGAGCAATCATAAATCATAAGTCAGAGTATAACTTTTCCCTGCTTACAGGCTTTTAAAATTTTATTTGTGCTATACTATAAGGTTCAGTTTGGCCTAGCTCCTACCTCTTCATCACCATATGGTATAATTCTCCTTTTCTCACATTGTGTATCAGCTGTGATAGTCTCTCTTCTGTTCTTCTATCATGCCAATCTTTTACTACCTTTTAACCATTATTTTATGTAACAATTCCCCATTCCTTAGTTAAACATTATCATATTACAATTTTTATTTCTTTCATAGGTTGTGACCCAGTTGGAAATTATCTTGATTATCCTCTGAACACTTGTTTATTGTTCATCCCTACCCACTCAAATTAATCTCCATGATGGCAACAAAGTTGATTATTCTGTTGACCATCTCTCCATTAAGGCTAATTACCTAAATCCAAAAAATATCCTATGAAAGTACAAAGTTGGATAAATATATTAACCTGTATCATCTTGAAATTTATTCCACAGTTCCCTTGCATTATTTTTGTAGATCCATCAGGTGACTCATTTTAAATGACAGATACATTGTTATATTTCACTGTGAAGAATGCAAGCATATTAAGTTGAGAGGAGTGAGAAAAGGGAAATTAGCTTGTTGTCTATTTGACCAGCTCCTGTTACTTGGCATAAGTCAGAATATAGAAAAAGGACACTGCCAAGAAAAGAGTGAAAATGTGCAGTCTTATCACTTCTTTGCAGGTGGTCATCATTCATAACTTACTCTGACTTTCTTATGCATTCAATGTGGTTAGTTGCAGAATGGTAGATACTGATGCATTATAGAAAATTTCACCTTTATTTATGTTAAAAAACAACAACTCAAAAACAACTTTATGTAAGCATTCAGTTAAAATCACAAAAAAATTTATCATCCTTTAACCTAAAGAAGAGAAAAAAAACAATTTTATTTGCCAAGAAAATGGGAATTATTATTGCTAGGATTGGTAATGATAGTGGCAGACACGTTATACAGACATTTAACTTACAGCTACTGTAAGATAGTCCTCTCCCCCTCCTGGAAGCACTCTTCCTTTAGGAGGCCAAGGACAGAATGCTTAAAACAGCAGAGACTGAAGTAGACATTTCAATATTTTCTGTCAGGGCAAATGTAGCATCACAAAACTGCCTTTGAGCTGCTATTTAGTGAATAGTTTCTTCAATAAACTGTGTTGATTTTTATGACACAAGTACAGCACTGAATACCCCCCCTAATGTTTTCGAGACAACATTCATTCTTTATTCCAAAAGAAGAGTGTCTACTGTTTTCTTCCTATTGAAAATAATAAAGGGCACTTCTCCCCTCCTTTATCTCTTGGGACTGTGTGTTTATACAAGTCCTCCAAAGCACAAATGAGTCATAATGTGCTGTCTTCACAAGGAGTTTTTCTATTTGTTGAAAAATTCCCTTAGCACTGTGGAATAAGTTAACTTCATTCATTCATTCTTTAAGTCAGTCATAGAGTCATTCATCAGATAATCATTGATGTTCTCATACTGGCAGTTTCTCTAAAGATGCTGAGAATTAGATTGTGCAAAAAGTTGCGCTACCCTCATGAAGCGTTGAGTTTAGTGTGTAGACAGGTATTGATTAGGTAATCAGTGAAGTTAAAGTACTTCACAATGCTTGAGAGCACATAATTGGTGGAATTGACCCAGATGGTGATATCATGGGGACTTCATAAGAAAAATTTATGCTGCCATTAATAGCATGAGTGGAAATTTTGGAAGAAGTATGAGGCCTATGGTTATATCCAGTTTTTAAAATGCACCTAAGCAAGTCTTAATATTTTAACTTAATAAGAGGTGGACATTGCACTAGACAAGAGGTTATGGCAAGATATAAGTCCATGGTTCCTGCCAGGTCCAAGGAATGTGTGTCTTAATAGTGCAAGATCATAAGAAAATTTTAAAAATACATTAATTGGCTCACTTTGCTTTTTGTATTTGCTTAATTGTATTTGGTATTCTTTCTTTCATTAATTCTACTACAAGCCAGGAAATTATCATCTCTGGAAATGTCTTAAATAAGTAAAAGTTTATGGCCTCTACATTTATAGTTCATACAAAGACATGCCAGTATATTTTAAAGAAGGAAGTATTCTATATATACCAATATTTTGCCAACTTGTCCTTTAAAGAATGAAAATAGCAAATATCTACAAAATAATTTAGAGCTGAAAGTTCTGTGATATTTTCTCATAAATAAGTTTTCTTATAAATAAAATAGAGTATAGTACCTTTCTTTGGTCTCCCATTCAGTAAGTTTAAATGTCAAAAAGGAAGAGTGTCTTGTAAAAATAAATATACACCTTGACTGACCAAAATAAAAATTTTATTTCAGATATACCTCATATTGTAAACTTTTTGTTATTGTTGCTATTGAACATTGTTGTTAAAACAATGAGGCCACTGCTGCTGCTAATACAAATATTTATTCTGTACAGTTTAAGAGTTTATTTACAGGTGCTGGCAAGGAATATTTACCTATTTTTAACAAAAGAATATTTTTGCTACATCTTAAGGTTGTTTTTCTCGACTGGTCAAAACTGGGAGGATGGTTATGCAGTAGTGAAAGACATTTACTGGCCAGTTAAATTACTTCAGTCAACCAGAATTAAACTGGATAACAGATTTTATAACTACATATCCTACCTTTCTATACATTTTTATGTGGTACATTTGACTATTTACAGATATTTCCTTTGTTTGACACATTTCACCCAAAACAAAGCTATCATAATGGATATATGTGTCCACAATTTATAGATAAAAAAGCAAGATTGAGAATATTCGACTTGCCCAAGTTCACAGTGCTTGCAAATAGGGGAGGTAATAAAAAAAACTCAGGTTTTATGAATTGAGATCTGAGGCTGTATGGATTAAGTCACTCTACAAGATATGAAATCAAATGTGATCACCACTAATTTAAATCTTTAAAAACTGTGACAATTACAGTAGAGAAGGAAAAAGCTCTTAAGCCAATAAACACTTTTGAAATGTATGCAGTAAAGTGCTTATACTTATTACTTTGGAGAAGATATGATTATGTCAAATAAGCCTAAGGAAAACATAAAGCAAAGCAAAATGTCTCCCTCCTAATAGTTATATGTGCATTTATATGATTTCAGATATTCCACTCTCCTATGGAGTTATTTATAAAGGCATTATGATGTACTATAAAAGATTACTTTTCAATTTCTCTTTTTGATACCTGTGGTCATATTGTACTTACAACCCTGCTGCTATTCTGAAAACTCACATTTTCTGAGATAGTTAGTAGATCATCCACTACATAGAAATTATTTTATTTGTGCCAACAGGTAGATTGACACATCCCTAATCTACTTTCAGCTACATGAAACCTCTCATTTTCTTCAACATGCACTTCATATCAAGTCAGCTCTGGCCATCTCTTCTAGATATTGAGTAGGCACAATGGTGGAACTTGCTATAAAAATGACAGCAGTACTCTGACCTATGCTCAAATTGTTCTTAGTCCATGGATTCAGTCAGTGAACTGGAACAGTTTAAGAGTTGGAAGTCTTGTTTCTGTTGACAAGCTTTTCAGCTTGATGCCTCAGATACACAGTATTTACCAGTTTACCATTTTAGAGATGACTGTCTCAAAGGAGCAAAAATAATGATTCAACCCTTCAAATAAAAGTGTGAAATCCTCTTTAAATAAAATAAATTGTACATTTCATGGTGATATAAGTCATCTAAAGTGAATCAAGAAAATATGATCAATCATGAACAGCTATTTCACTTTATAATAGGATTCTTATAGAAATTCTTTGAACTTGAAGCATGATGCAATAAAGACAGTGTTACATGTAAAAAAAAAATTGAAGATATTATGGAAGCCCTTAAGAAAGCATTCATCAAGCAAATTTAAAATCTAGAGAGTCAGACTTTATTTTTTGTTTTTATTTCTTGATACATTTAAATATATCAGCTTTCTCTGTGTGTACACATTTATAAATCAATATGCATTATTAAATATCTAGTAGCTCTCTGTACCACACAATTTAGAACTTTAAGAAAATCATAATTGTTTTTATTGTGGTTCCTGTGTCTTTTTTTTAGATAAAACTGTGCATCAGTGATTAGGTTTTGTCCTATTCCTTTGATCCTTAATAGTGAAAATTTTTCTTTAAATATTCATTCTCTTACTGACTGAATGAATGAGTTACTTTTTAAAATTCAATATGTTATTAAATTTGGAGGGGGAAGAAGTTTTTGAATTGCCTGGAAGGAAGGCTGTGATTTGGTAAATATGAAATGATATTTACAAAAAATATTGTACAAACTGATATATTCTGTTGAGTTTTGTTCAACATTTCAAGTAGTAAATCATATAGGGAAAAATAATTTTCTTTTATGCTCCTTTCTAAAATAACATATGGACATATGGTCTATATTTTAGTACTGCAAGAGGCTTTAGGTTTAAAATAGTCCTATGCACTTTATTCTACAAGAAAGGAAATTAAGACTGGAATAATTAAATCATTTGCTCAAGCTCACAGTTCATTAATAGGAAATGGAGTAAAACTAAATATTGACTCCTTTTGTATGCATTTTCAACTATTCCAAACTGTCCCATTTAGGAAAATTTATGAAAACTGTGCAACATAATCCCATTAAGATCATTGTGGAGAGCAGAGGGCTTGGAGTTGCTCTGTTTTACTCAGATTGGGAGTTTCTCAGCTGATTCTATAAGTATTATACATAGATATTTTATTGATTCTGCCTATATTTAATAAAGATTAGTGAAAATGGACTTTGGCCAGAGTATAAATTTCTGTAATGAAGGAAATATAGTGTGAAAAAATACTCATTTATTCCTAAAAGCTACTTATAAAGCTAACATAAAAACTAAAACATAAAACCCAAAAACATAATAGCATTCCATTCCAAATTTTAACTTCAAATTTAACTTTTTTGTCTTTGATGGGTAATAAACATCAATGTAGTTACATGCTAGTATTTTTTCCATCATCTTAAAGCCAATCAACAAATAAGCAACTAACCAGTACCTCATTTTATGTTTGATTCTCCTTTTCAAAAGCAAACAAACAGACACAAAGGAATTATCTATATCCTTTCTCTAATTCTTCTCTTCTTTTTTGATCTCTCTCCAAACCAATATTTCATACACTCCAGAATTTAATGTAATTATTCTTATGAAGTTTAACAATTATTTCCACTTTGCTAATTCCAATGATCAGTTATCAATTTTTATTTTAATTTATAATTCCTCCTCCTTAATACTTTTTCTCTTGTTTTGTTTTTAAAATACTACATTTTGTGCTCTCTCTCCTAGGGCTTTTAATCACCATCACTTCTTTTTTCTCTTCCTCCCGATCTACTAATGTGAGCTTTTCCACCTTCCCCCACCCAGTGGGCAATCTCAGGGTTCAGTCCTTGATTGTCTTTTCTCTTTTATCTATACTTTAGCTTTGATGATCCCATCTAGTTTATGAGACTCAAAGAAATCGATATGCCAGTAATTTACAATTTCAGCACAGATTTTACACCTGAACTCCAGACCTATGTACTGAATTGCCTAGTTGACAATTGACACTATATGTTTAATAAATATCTCAAAATCTATATTTCATGAGTAACTTTTGATATTAGTTATCAAACATATCCTACTCCCTTCCTACACACACACACACACACACACACACAATATCTCCTCATTTTAATGGCAGCTTCATCATTCTAATTGCTGGGGCAAAAAAAATATTGAGTTCATCATTGACCTCTTGCTTTATTTCACATCCTTGATCTAATTTGTCATCAGATCTTTCTTTCTTTAGCTTCATATGTTGGAATCCTGTCACTTCTCAATTCTTGTTCTTCTTGCTCTATATCTTGCAGGCCTGAACTTTAAAGATTATGTCAAAGAAAGTTCCCTGTGTAATATGATATGTGTGTGTATGTTTAATGCTGTCTGGATCCAGGTTGGAGATTCTGATACAGAGACCAACCAGTTCCCCTTTGAGCAGCTGATTAAGTTCACACACCAGATCCCTAATTGCTCTACTATGCAACGGCCCTCATTACCAGGGGGCCAGATACCAGAAAAGTAGGGACAGCTCTTTGTCCCAGAGCCTATGAAATTATTCAAATTAGCCAATCCACAGAGAGCCCAGGAAACACACCTAACTATACCACACTGGCTATACATAAGTTGCCCCTGTAATTCCAGCCTGTTGTTAGCCTGTACCTAAGTACAATCATCTATGCGGCTCTGCTTGGCCTCCTTTTTGGTTTGTTTGTTTAGCACTATAAGTAACCAGAAGTTTGGCTTTTCACCTATCCAAGTGCCATGTGTTGTGTCCTATCATCCAACGAATCTTTAAAAGGTATAAAAACACTATGTCCTCTGACTATTTTCTTCAGAATAGATAACTGGCAGGAGAACAGAGGGTAGGAGGACAAATTGATTAGAGTATTAATTCCCAGCTCCTTCTTTAGTAGAATAGCCTCAGAAGTGGCTGTGTTCCTCTACCAACAGCACAGTTCCTGGAAGGTGGCCTTTTTCTACAGCTGGAAGTTTCACTGGGTTCCCTTCACCACTTACCATCCTTGACCTTTTAGGTGCAGAGTAGGTATTTTCTTCCTGGTTCATCATACCTGATTTCCTTCCTTTAATACAGCAAGTAGCTTTTGGTAAAAGTTTCCCTCATTACATTATATTTAATCATTACTTTGAGACTGTTATTTGTTTCCTGTGTCTACCCTGACTGATACTATTCCTGCCAGGCAAATAGGAATCGCCATCATATTTGCCTGGATTATAGTTTCCCAACAGGTATCCTTGTTTCTGTTCCTTCACAAGTTCTTTTCAATGGAGAAGCCATAGTATTCTTTTAAAACACACCTTGGATCATATTATTCCTCTGCTAAAAGCCTTCTAGTGGCTTTCCATCTTGCTTAAAGTAGAGTCATTTTTTAAAAAATCTTTAAATGAAATTGACCCTATTCTCACTCTGGTATTAGCTCCCAGTATTATTTTCCCATTACTTAACCCACTCCAAAAACACTTGCCTTCTTGCCAGTGTGCTTACACATTATTGACCCCAGAAAACAACTCCAGATTAATTCCTTAGTATATAGGCATCTTTTAACTTTAGAAAGAAAAAAAACCAGAATTATTTATTCTCTTAAGAGAATAAAATCAATTCCATTAATTGTTTCTTTTCTTTTAAGAATTAATGAATATATAGAATTTCAATTATTTATTGTGTTCACTATATTTAAGAGAATTTGAACTATTGGGATAACAGTTCAGTCTTTTAATTATATTTACAATATATAATTGTGTAACTGAATTATATTTGGTTTTTTTTATTTGAATTTGTGTTTGTTTGTTTCAAGTTTTTATTTAAATTCCAGTTAGTTAATAGATAGTGTAATATTAGTTTCAGGAGTAGAATTTAGTGATTTGTCACTTACATATAACACCCAGTGCTCATCACAAAAAGTGCCTTCCTTAATAATCATCATCCATTTAACCCATCCCACTGCCCCCCTCCCCTCCAGCAACCCTCAACCCTCTTACACTATTGGTGGGTATGCAAATTGATGCAGCCATTCTGGAAAACAGTATGGAGGTTCCTCAAGAAGTTAAAAATAGAACTACCCTATAATCCAGCAATGCACTACTAGGTATTTACCCAGAGGATACAAAAAAACTGATTCAAAGAGACACATACACCCCAATGTTTACAGCAACATTATCAACAATAGCCAAATTATGGAAAGAACCAGAATATCCATTGACTGATGAATGGATAAAGAAGGTGTGGTGTATATATATATATATATATATATATATATATATATATATATACAGATATATATATACAATTATATATATAAAATTCCAGAGTTCTTTTCTTTTTTTAAAGATTTTATTTGTCAGAGAGAGAGCACACACAGGAGGAATGGCAGGCAGAGAGAGAAGCAGGCTCCCTACTGAGCAAGGATCCTGATG
>NC_048225.1:110235651-110237970 GCF_002007445.2 Ailuropoda melanoleuca
ACAATGGAATATTACTCAGCCATCAAAAAGAATGAAATCTTGCCATTTGCAAGGATGTGGATGGAGTTAGAGAATATTATGATTAGCAAAATAAGTCAGAGAAAGACAAAGAACTGAGTTATATTTGTATCTTAAAGTGAAATTTTGCTGATATAATTATATACATATATCCACATATATAACTTCTAACACACATTATAATACTGAATAATTACCTTGTTAAAATGTTTAATTTATGTAATTTATGGAAATTATTGATTTTTTAAGATCTTTATAATTAAGTCATTAGATCAGAAATATTTATTAAGTAGATTGTCTATCTTAAATTTAAATGCGCTTAAAAGTAATTAAAGGTATAAACCAGTTCAATAGACCAAATACCAATATAAGAACTCTTTAAAATAGTTATTAATATTTGCTAGACTTATACATAGAAAAATAGGTTTAGAAATTGAATTTAAAGAACTTAAGAAGAACTAGATTTGGACATATATCCTGAATAAACTGATAGCACATTTTAAGAAATAAGTTACTTCTAAAAAATGTTTTATTTGTACACAGAAACTTGGGTTGCAGCTTCCTCTTGAACTGTACACAGCTGGGAAGAACATCGCCCATCTTTAAACAGAAACAGTCTGAAAAGTCACAACATTTTTTGATACCATTGGAGGAGGTAAAGTGAGAAACAGGACACAGCTTCCATGATGCAGGCATGGGGGAGGGAAAACAAGGACAACAGGACAGGCACAAATGTAGATCATTCCTCATATTTCCCCAATGGAACAAAAGTCTCCAGTCATATAGCTACTCACTTTTATTCATTTGCATGGGATTCTCTTCCTCTAGATGGTCTTTTTCAGAGTTAAAATCTTAACTGTCTACTCTTCTCAGACCATCTCCTTTATGATATTTTTCTTTTAGTCCTATAAGTTCATCTACCACAGTGTGCAGATTAATCAAGGCCTCTGTTGTGTATCCCTGATTAGTTTATTAACTTTTTCAACATCTGATATTCAATGCCTGGTATGTATGAAGCAGTGTGTTAGGCAGAAGGCAAAGAAAGATGAATTAAGATATAGCTCCTGTCTCCAGTAAGCTTATAGTTTATATGGAGAAATAAGTTATTTTAAAATAATAAACAGTTGTGATGATAGAAACCTGTATAAGGTATAATAAAGGCACAAAAATAGAGTTGATGAATTCTTCCAAGGGGAAGAATAATAAAGAATGGTTTTCATTTTATTTTTTTAAGATTTATTTTTTTTTAAGAAGGAGAGAAAGCACATGTGTGCACATATGCAAGCAGGGGGTGGGGCAAAGGGAGAGGGAGAGCATCTCAGGCAGACTCCTTGCTGAGCACAGAGCCCATGCAGGGCTTGATCTCATGACTCCGTGATCTCGACCTGACCTGAAATCAAGAGTCTAATGCTTTACCTACTGAGCTGTCCAGGTGCCCCAGGAATGGTTTTTAAAAGGTGGTGATGATGGACTTGATTTTAAATGATGACTTCCTTTTGTTTCCAGGTGGTTTAACTGGGTAGGAATGCTAACTGACCTTCCTGGATCCATTCTGAATGCTCTTCAACTCACAGTTCACACAGTAATCAGACTGCACTTTTTCAAGAAAGAATGAAATTTTGATCATATCACTCTTCAATTTGTCATCCTTCAATGATGCCTATTGCTTTCTAAAAACATAACAGAAATACAGTAACCATATGATTTGTCATAGTTGCTTTCTCATATTCACATCATCCCTCTCCATCCTACCTCATTTCAGGAATACTTTTATTACTTGTAATGTGACAAGTTCTTCTTTCTTGTGACCAGAGTGCTGTCCTCTGACATCATTGCCTGACTAACTATAATATATCCTCACAACACAACTTAAATGCTGGTTCCTTAGAGAAATCTTCTATGACTCACTAGGTAATATCAACCCTCTTTATGATCTAACAGCATAACAAATTTTCCCTTGAAATAAATTATATCTATTGTAATCTAATACTTTTGGTGATCACTTCATTTAAGTCTGTCTTTTATTCCTTATTCTGTGTTCCACAAGGTACAGGTGATATGGACATTGTATGTAGCTCAACATACAACTCTATGTATGATGTGTACTAGGCACTCATTAAATGTTGATTGAAATCAAGAAGGACAAAAATCATCAACACTTTAGATTCACCATTTCATGAGTCCTTTATATATTTTAACTTAACTATTAATGAAACAGACATTTTAATAATGACCTTCAGAATAAATAAAATAATCCAGTGAAGGATTGTATGTAAGGGGCACCTGGGTGGCTCAGTTGGT
>NC_048225.1:110238199-110240935 GCF_002007445.2 Ailuropoda melanoleuca
ACAATGGAATATTACTCAGCCATCAAAAAGAATGAAATCTTGCCATTTGCAAGGATGTGGATGGAGTTAGAGAATATTATGATTAGCAAAATAAGTCAGAGAAAGACAAAGAACTGAGTTATATTTGTATCTTAAAGTGAAATTTTGCTGATATAATTATATACATATATCCACATATATAACTTCTAACACACATTATAATACTGAATAATTACCTTGTTAAAATGTTTAATTTATGTAATTTATGGAAATTATTGATTTTTTAAGATCTTTATAATTAAGTCGTTAGATCAGAAATATTTATTAAGGAGATTGTCTATCTTAAATTTAAATGCGCTTAAAAGTAATTAAAGGTATAAACCAGTTCAATAGACCAAATACCAATATAAGAACTCTTTAAAATAGTTATTAATATTTGCTAGACTTATACATAGAAAAATAGGTTTAGAAATTGAATTTAAAGAACTTAAGAAGAACTAGATTTGGACATATATCCTGAATAAACTGATAGCACATTTTAAGAAATAAGTTACTTCTAAAAAATGTTTTATTTGTACACAGAAACTTGGGTTGCAGCTTCCTCTTGAACTGTACACAGCTGGGAAGAACATCGCCCATCTTTAAACAGAAACAGTCTGAAAAGTCACAACATTTTTTGATACCATTGGAGGAGGTAAAGTGAGAAACAGGACACAGCTTCCATGATGCAGGCATGGGGGAGGGAAAACAAGGACAACAGGACAGGCACAAATGTAGATCATTCCTCATATTTCCCCAATGGAACAAAAGTCTCCAGTCATATAGCTACTCACTTTTATTCATTTGCATGGGATTCTCTTCCTCTAGATGGTCTTTTTCAGAGTTAAAATCTTAACTGTCTACTCTTCTCAGACCATCTCCTTTATGATATTTTTCTTTTAGTCCTATAAGTTCATCTACCACAGTGTGCAGATTAATCAAGGCCTCTGTTGTGTATCCCTGATTAGTTTATTAACTTTTTCAACATCTGATATTCAATGCCTGGTATGTATGAAGCAGTGTGTTAGGCAGAAGGCAAAGAAAGATGAATTAAGATATAGCTCCTGTCTCCAGTAAGCTTATAGTTTATATGGAGAAATAAGTTATTTTAAAATAATAAACAGTTGTGATGATAGAAACCTGTATAAGGTTTAATAAAGGCACAAAAATAGAATTGATGAATTCTTCCAAGGGGAAGAATAATAAAGAATGGTTTTCATTTTATTTTTTTAAGATTTATTTTTTTTAAGAAGGAGAGAAAGCACATGTGTGCACATATGCAAGCAGGGGGTGGGGCAAAGGGAGAGGGAGAGCATCTCAGGCAGACTCCTTGCTGAACACAGAGCCCATGCAGGGCTTGATCTCATGACTCCGTGATCTCGACCTGACCTGAAATCAAGAGTCTAATGCTTTACCTACTGAGCTGTCCAGGTGCCCCAGGAATGGTTTTTAAAAGGTGGTGATGATGGACTTGATTTTAAATGATGACTTCCTTTTGTTTCCAGGTGGTTTAACTGGGTAGGAATGCTAACTGACCTTCCTGGATCCATTCTGAATGCTCTTCAACTCACAGTTCACACAGTAATCAGACTGCACTTTTTCAAGAAAGAATGAAATTTTGATCATATCACTCTTCAATTTGTCATCCTTCAATGATGCCTATTGCTTTCTAAAAACATAACAGAAATACAGTAACCATATGATTTGTCATAGTTGCTTTCTCATATTCACATCATCCCTCTCCATCCTACCTCATTTCAGGAATACTTTTATTACTTGTAATGTGACAAGTTCTTCTTTCTTGTGACCAGAGTGCTGTCCTCTGACATCATTGCCTGACTAACTATAATATATCCTCACAACACAACTTAAATGCTGGTTCCTTAGAGAAATCTTCTATGACTCACTAGGTAATATCAACCCTCTTTATGATCTAACAGCATAACAAATTTTCCCTTGAAATAAATTATATCTATTGTAATCTAATACTTTTGGTGATCACTTCATTTAAGTCTGTCTTTTATTCCTTATTCTGTGTTCCACAAGGTACAGGTGATATGGACATTGTATGTAGCTCAACATACAACTCTATGTATGATGTGTACTAGGCACTCATTAAATGTTGATTGAAATCAAGAAGGACAAAAATCATCAACACTTTAGATTCACCATTTCATGAGTCCTTTATATATTTTAACTTAACTATTAATGAAACAGACATTTTAATAATGACCTTCAGAATAAATAAAATAATCCAGTGAAGGATTGTATGTAAGGGGCACCTGGGTGGCTCAGTTGGTAAGCATCTAACTCATGGTTTCAGCTCAGGTCATAATCTCTGGGTCATGGGATTGAGCCCCATGTCAGACTCACACTCTGCATGGAGTCTGCTTGACATTCCCTCTCCCGCTCTCTGTCCCTCCCCCTGCTCACGCTCTCTCTCTCTCTCTCCCTATCTCTAAAACAAATAAAATCTTAAAAAAATTATATGTAACATATATATGCATGAGAATAAGCACATGAACATTCACCAATATTCTATTGAGTGATATAAAACAGAGGGGAAATTTCCAAACTCGAGAAGTTGGTAATATTTAATTATATCTTGTATTCACTTTACTAAAGATAAAGAATCTCAAGGGCAAGATAAAAAGTAAAGCAACATGTATTGGATCAGTAGGAGAAGAAAGGGATAAAGAAAGGGGGGGTAATCAGAAG
>NC_048225.1:110241101-110252658 GCF_002007445.2 Ailuropoda melanoleuca
GTGTTATACGCAACTAATGAATCATCGAGCTTTACATCAAAAACCAGGGATGTACTGTATGGTGACTAACATAATATAATAAAAAATATATTATTATAAAAAAAACAAAAAACAACAAGTATTCTGTCAATTCCTTGTATAGTAGACATTGGAGAAGTTGAAGTACTTCATTATTTATTGTGCTAGAATGTATACAGACATAAATAGAAAATTATTCTATTGATAGAAAAAGAATTGAAAGAACTTTTGTGATTTTTCTCATAGTTATACTATTATAGGCTTACCAATAGATCATAAAATGCTGGAGAATGAGAAAACAGAGTATCATATCTGCCATAAAACCAATGCAAATTAACTAAATATGTCTTTTCTGCTCACGGACAATGCTTCCAGAAGGGTGGAAATATGAATATGAATTTACTTACAAATGTATTTTTACTTGGCAATAATAGTCCTCCCCCAAATATATGTGTACATAATAGAGCATAGTATAGAGGCAGAATAATATTCTTACTATAAATCTGAAGTTTGAAATTACATTGCTCATGTTAAACACTAGCTCCATCACATAATAACTGTGTGACCATGGTTAAATTACTCTAACCTCTCCTATTCTGGATTCCTTATCTATAAAATCTTGATGATAAAAGAACCTACTTTACATGGTTCATTAGTTCACCTAATGAGCCAGCCAATGATAAGAATTTAACACAACTCCTAACATATAGTAAATATTTAAATGTTAGCTGTTACTAATATCATTGTCTATCCAGTAGTATATGTAATAAAATACATGTTANTCTCATTAGTTATACTATTATAGGCTTACCAATAGATCATAAAATGCTGGAGAATGAGAAAACAGAGTATCGTATCTGCCATAAAACCAATGCAAATTAACTAAATATGTCTTTTCTGCTCACGGACAATGCTTCCAGAAGGGTGGAAATATGAATATGAATTTACTTACAAATGTATTTTTACTTGGCAATAATAGTCCTCCCCCAAATATATGTGTACATAATAGAGCATAGTATAGAGGCAGAATAATATTCTTACTATAAATCTGAAGTTTGAAATTACATTGCTCATGTTAAACACGAGCTCCATCACATAATAACTGTGTGACCATGGTTAAATTACTCTAACCTCTCCTATTCTGGATTCCTTATCTATAAAATCTTGATAATAAAAGAACCTACTTTACATGGTTCATTAGTTCACCTAATGAGCCAGCCAATGATAAGAATTTAACACAACTCCTAACATATAGTAAATATTTAAATGTTAGCTGTTACTAATATCATTGTCTATCCAGTAGTATATGTAATAAAATACATGTTATCTTCAATTAACCAGATTTAATGCAATACAAATAGGAGAAAACCTAAATGAGCTTGGGTGTGGTGATGGCATTTTAGACATAACGCCAAAGATATGATTCNCATACTCTTACCATATGGTCCAGTAACCACATTCCTTATAATTTACCTAAAGTAGTTGAAAAATTATGTACACACAAAAAGCTGCACATGGAAACTTACAGCAGCTTTATTCATAACTGCCAGAAGCAACCAGATGTCCTTCAAGAGGTAAATGGATACATAAACTGTGGTCCATCCAGACAGTGGAATGTTATTTAACTTTAAAAGGAAATGAGGGACCAAGCATGGAAATACAAGGAGGAAACTTAAATGCATATTTCCAAGTGAAATGCCTATTTCCAAGTGAAAGAAGCCAATCTGAAAAGCTATGTATTGTAGGATTCCATCTATATGACATTTTGGAAAAGGCAAAATATGCAGACAGTAAAAAGACCAATGGTTGTTGGAGAGGTAGGGGATTGGAATGAATAAGCAGAACACAAAGCATTTTTAGGGTAGAAAAAATATCCTGTATGATACCATAATGATGGATACATGTCATTATACATTTGTCCAAACCCATAGAATATTCAGTATCAAGAGTGAGCCATAATGTAAACTATGGCCCCTGGGTGATTATGATGTGACAATGTAGGCTCACCAATTGTAACAGATACACTAATGTGGTGGGGAATGATGATAATGAGGTAGCCTGTTGCATGTATGGGGGCAAGGGAAATCTCTCAATTTTACTGTCAACCTAAAACTGCTCTAAAATAATAATAAAATCCTATTTAAAAAGAAAGGAAAAAAATATAGATCTTAGTTTCCTGACCAATGCTGAACCAGTTAAATTATGTATTTTAAACCTTTGCTTTAAAAAAAGATGTCACCTATGAACTCACAGTCATTAAAAACACAAAATCTGCTGTAAATCTGTAATTTCCTCTCTTTATGCTTAAATTCTAGAAGTGGCTTTTTTTTTTTTGCACACTCACATTATGTTTATTTTAACCTCTTTTGGAAGCTTTAGTCCACAGAAATAAAAGAGAAACCAGAAATAAGAGGGACAGTTATTAGTTATAATGTTATGATATTACAATTGTTTGTAAATTAGAAGTAACTACTTATTATGTCTGAGATCAACAAAAAACTGAACTAACTAAAGAGTTCAGTAAAACAGTTAAATTAAAAACAGTTTCTCATTATAAGAGTAAAAATTAAATATTATATATATATATACACACACACACACACACACACACAGAAAAAACACCATTCATGGTAAGTATGCATAAAATAGTAGAGATGTACTTTATATGTATAGGAGGAGAGCTTTCTTTTAATTGAGTTTTACTAGTTTGGGGAAAATTCTCTTATGCCATAAAGAGTGAAATATTTTGAAAATGAGAAGTTAAATACTTGAGGATTATTTTGCCAAGACCCTTCTAGGGGAAACAATTGGAAAAACAACAACAAGCCAAGCAATAAAAATAACAAAAATAAATAAAAATAACTTTAGAATTAAGGAGAAAACAAAAAGGCATATACGAAAGCTAAGTCCGGTGTCTACTAAAGTAGGAAAACATAGGATTCTTTTACACTGATAATAAATGTTTCTTTGTTTCTTCAGTAATGATAATCAGTTCCAATAATAAATCTAGAATTGGTGAAGTTTGTGTTTAATGACTGACTTACAACAACCAAATTCTCAGCATACTGAAGCATAGCAGAAATCCAATTTATTATTTTGTCATGATAAATTTTCTGGGGGAGGCAATAGGGCACTAAAATGGTGAGAGATGTGAAATTAAATCAAGATGGGGTGGCTGGATGGCTCAGTCAGTAAGCATCTGCCTTCCCTCAGGTCATGATCTCTGCGTCCTGGGATCAAGCACCTTGTCAGGCACCCTGCTCAGCAGGGAGTCTGCTTCTCCCTCTGTCCCTCTCCTCACTCGCTCTTTCTCTCTCTCTAGTGAATAAATAAATAAGATCTTTTAAAAAAGAAATTAAGTCAAGAAAAATATATTAGTAAAATGAATAAATGATTTCAAACTCAAAGGACGTACTGAACATTTATATTATGGAACGCAGAAAATTATACCCAAACTATGGATCTCCCAGTAGAGATCATTAAATAGATCTTGTAATATTTTTCTTTGCTAGAAATTGTACAAAAGTACAGTTTTCTTTGAAACAGTCTGTGAAACTATAATTGACTCAGTTTATACTTTATCTTAAAAAAATATCTATTACACAGATTGTGGTAGGCACAATAATGCCCCCCCCGGCAAATTCCACATCCTAATCCCCAAAACCTATGAATATGTTATTTTATATGCCAATGGGGGATTAAGATTGCTAATAATCTGACCTTCTAAGTAAGGAGATCACTCTGGATTATCCAGGTGGACTCAGTGCAATTACAAGAATCCTTAAAAGTATAAGAGGTAGGCAGAAATAGAGGAAGCGCTAGTGATACAATGTTAAGAAAGACTCCACCAACCACTGAGGGCTTTGAAGATGGAAGGGACCACTGGCTGGAAAAGACAAGGAAATGAATTCTACCTACAGCCTCTAGAAAGAAACTCAACCCTGATGGCACTTGCTTTCACTCAGTGAAAATTACATCAGATTTCTGACCTACAGAATTTTAAGATAATAAATTCATGTGTTGTAAACCACTAAGTGTGTGGTAATTTGCTTCAGCAGCAATAGGAATCCAGCATACACATGTGTTTAGCCTCTAGATTCCTAGGAATATGTCAGAGCTTTCAGACTCCCCTGTGGACATCCTGTTCCTCAGATCTTCCTTTAAAATTTTTCACTGAACCCTTGTATTCCCCAGTTGTTACTGCAGCCAGCTGTGATGTACAATAATTGCAGTTGATATATTTTCTAGCTAATTCTCTGGGAATATGACTTGTGCTGTGGCGTGAGCTCCTTGTAAGGTCAAATAATGAAAACTTCCCACAAATAATGTTGCTTTTCTAGATAGCTGCAAAACAAGTCCGAGTGGCATTGTTCTGGGAATAGGGCTTTTGGTGAAACTATAAAGTTGACATCAGTGATGCTGGTTTTCACAGTTACTGTGGTTGCAAGGTTACTGGTATTTAAGGGTATCATGGAGAGAAGAAATGAGAGTAGGATATGTACAGTGCCATAAAATCCCACTTGTCAACAGTTCTGCAGTTTCCCTTCAATAAACAGATTTCAAATTTGGTTAATTTCCATAGTTCTGAAGTTGATATTGACAATTCATCAGTATTTTTGTTGCTTTTATAGAAGAACAGATTTACAGAGGTCTTCACTTTACCACCCCAGAAATTCTGCCCCTTATGTTGTAGTGTCAAAAAAAATGATAAAACACACCCTGTATATTATATTCCTTTCTATTCAGACTACCCTTGGTGGTTTACCGGATATCCAGGAGCGAAACAAAACTATAGGATAAAAATATGACATTGGCTACATTCGATACCAGATCATTTAAAACATTATCTTTTTGTGAGACAGGTGTATAAATCAGCATGATTTTTGAGTTTTTTTTAATTCCAGTATAGTAAACATAAAGTGTTATATTACTTTCAGGCATATAATGTAGTGATTCAACAGTTCTATGTATGAGGCAGTGCTCATGATGATAAGTATACTTCAATCCCCTTCACCTATTTCACCCATCCCCCATCCACCTTCCTTCTGGTAATCACCTATTTGTTCTCTATAGTTAAGACTCTGTTTCTTGGTTTGTTTCTCGTTTTTCCTTAGTTCATTTGTTTCCTAAAATTTACATATGAGTGAAATCATATGGTATTTGTCTTTCTCTGACTTATTTCACTTAGCATTATACTCTCTAGCTTCATCCATGTTGTTGAAAATGGTAGATTTCATTCTTTTTTTATGGCTGAATAATATTCATATATACCACGTACTCTTTATCCATTCATCTGGGAATAGGATGCTTCCATAATATGGCTTTTGTAAATAATATTGCAATGAACATAGAGGTGCATATATCCTTTTGAATTAGTGTTTTGTATTCTTTGGGCAAATACTCAGTAGTGCCATTACTGGATGATAGGGCAGTTCTATTTTTAATTTCTTGAGGAAACTCCATGCTGTTTTCCATAGTAACTGCACCAATTTGCATTCCCACCAATAGTCACAAGGGTTCCTTTTTCTCCATATCCTCACCAACAGTTGTTGTTTCTTGTGATTTTGATTTTAGCCATTCTGACAGTTGTGAGGTGGTATCTCATTATAGTTTGTATTTGCATTTCCCTGTTGATTAGTGATGTTGAGCATCTTTCCATGTGTCTGTTGGTCATTTGTATGTCTTTTTTGGAGAAATGTCTCTTCATGTCTTCTGCCCATTTTTAATTGGATTATTTGTCTTTTGGGTATTAAATTGCATTAATTATTTATATATTTTGGATACTAACTCTTCATCAGATATGTCATTTCACAGATATCTTCTCCCATTCAGTAGGTTGTCTTTTAGCTTTGTTGGTTGTTTCCTTCACTGTGCAGAAGGTTTTCATTTTGATATAGTCCAAATAGTTTATTTTTGCTTTTATTTCCCTCGAAATTGGCATGATTTTTTAAAAGATAAATTATCAGACAAATATATTTCAGGCTTTAGGAGGGATACATCTATGTGCAAAATAATATAATAAAATCCAAGGCAATAGTGAGTGTATATATTTTGGGTGGGGATAGGGCAATAGTATTCAATTTCCTCTGCTTTTGGATTAATTTTATATATAAATAAGTTACAGAATATTATATCTATTTATATTCAATTATTTAGATGTATAAAACTTTCACTCTGTTGTCTTTCTGTAGTCTTTCAACCTTATAATTATTTGATCATCTCAAAATGTCTCTCATGTCCACTGTCTATCTCCCTGTTTGTTTCGTCCATAGCATTCCAACAATATGAGTTCATAAAAAAATGTTTCTTCACTTACAAGAGAGAATTCAATTATAAAGTTCTTGAGGACAGTTAGCTTTCAACCTACTGTTATACACTAATTGCTGGAACAGTGTCATAAAACAATGGTTCACAAAATTTTGTGAATAAATTAATAAGCGAATGAATGATTCTGAAATAACCATAGTTTAATATTTAATACTTAGTAATATTTAACAATTACCAAAAATGTTTTGAATCTGGAAGTTACAGCTGACAGGAATTTCATGTTGATGGGAATTGAGTGCAATATGTTCTACTGTAGTTCACAGTCGAAAATTGCTTTAACAATGCATGAAATTCCCCATAGTGTTATTAAGCAATATTATGACCCAAAATATGGAATATAATGTTATGTAATAATATCCAGCAAAGAGGAATATTAGGATTAAAACATATATTTGGACTTTGGTGGAATTTGTTCAGCTATTTCTAATTGAATTTATGGGTAGAAACTGAAGAACAAACGGCATTTCATACTTACATCAAAATATAATAATCACTAATAAAGTTAACTTTTACTGAATATATTGATAGTGCAAAACTGATGAATGTCACGTATCTTTTTTCATGAATATTAAATTAATCATCAGTGTTGATAATACGCCCATATGTCAGGTAAATTGTAATGATTATTTTGTTTCTGGTCCAAATGTATGCTACTGTTCATAGCCAGCTATTGTTTAAAATGTTCTCCACAAGATTACAAATTTAGTTCCTCTCTTGAGAACTCTTATCAAAATACATGTGTGTTTTTTCAATACTTATTTAAATTTGGGACCTTTTCTCTGTAAGTAAAATGAACATTCTTAATGTCTGTTATAAAATTCAACTAAAAATATGTTCAGTTTTATTTAATAACATTTAACTGACAAATAGTAATTGCCTTTTCTGACATTCTGTTTACCTTAGGAGGTCATTGTTTAGAGAATTACATTTTCTGCAGCCAATATTGTAGTATGAAGAAATCTGTAAATAATAGCATGCAGTGCAATACAAGGAAATAAGTATGGCAATTCCTGAAATCTGCTTTATAATTTACTATGTTAAACAACCTAAAATGATCAGGTGAAACAATCATCTCTGTAGGTAGTTGTTAAGCATGGCTGTTAGTAGTAGAGGTCATTTTAACAACTGTTAATTCTCGCTTTTTAGTTTCTAAATAAACAATTTATTTTGTTCTCTCTCTTCCTTTTAATTTATTTTAAACCTAGAATGTATACCTGCTGGATTCCCAGCAGTTCCAGATAATTTGTGCTCAATAAACTTTATTGTTGAATAAGAAATAATGTGAGAAAAATATCCCAACCCATTCTCTTCAGGCTATAATACTATTTCAAAGGTGAAAAATTAAGAATTTTAAAGCTCACAGTGTCTTATTCTTTTTGGGTAATATGTAATATGAAACATCTTCTACCTTTTGGTTTAAGAAGACAGTTGTAAATAAGTGATTTTTTAAATGATAAATCAACTAAAGTTTTTTGATTCGTATTTATCTAAAATAGAATTTTCACTTTATATACATATCTAGAATCTAGTGTGGAAATTGTATGCCATATAAATTTAATATCATTTACTTCTATTATTTGCTGATTTTATTTTGGTCATTACACAATGCACATCCTAAAAATAAAATTTGAATTTTAAAGTAACATAGACTCAAATATACGTATAAAATAAAATGTCTTTTTGTTTGTGCTCCAAATTATATCTCAACTTTATTAACTTCTTTGAAATTTCACTGCCACTACTTTAGCTTCTGTCATTATTTCTTCCCGGATGAGAGACTATCCCTCCTGCTCCTTTCTGATACATCTGCACCCAGAAGTCTGAATCATTGTTCTAAATTTTAAATTGATTATCTTATTTAAGCATTGTAATGCCTTCCAACTGCTCTTAAAATCACATCTATAATTCTGGAAGTCATGAATCATTCTCTTTCCTTCCTCCCTGACCTCATCCTGTGTCATGCCTCCTTTGGATTAGTATACTCCCAGAAGCGCTGTTATTCCTACAATTTGTTAAATACTGAAGATCCACTGAGTCTGTGCTCACACAATTCATCACCTGGAACTTCCTTCATCACCTTGACTTTTGTTTTCTTTCAATGATGAATGCCCTCCAATTTGCCTGCCCCATTTTTCTTTCATAGTCCCGTCTACTTTTATAGCACCTACTAAGATATGTAATTATGTATGTATGTGTCTTTATGGCTTAACATATTTTTCTACCAATGCTTCATGAAAGTAAATTTTGTCTGTTGTGCTCACTTTTGTGCCCCAGGAACTAATGCAGCATTTGGCAAATATGCTTGTTGAATGACTAAAAGTATGAACAAAGAAATTAATGACAACTTACATGATCCCTTCTTCTGTTGTACCTTTTTACTAAGACTACCAATTACTTTTCTCTTCTTAAATGAACCAATCATTTTCTATCTCTGTCTCTCTCTCTCTCTCTTTTATTTTTTTGGAGTTTCAATATCTCCTTTTCTAATGAATGTCTCATTAACCTTCACTCTATTATTTTAATTAAAAATCAAAAACAATAAAGGAAAACCCATTTTTTCACTATTCACTAATAAATATCATATTTCTTATGATATCCAAGCTTTAGAAACTTTCAAGCTCAACTAAAGCTTTTATTGAGTTCCACTCTCTAAACTAAGCTTCTAGGCTTTATACATTTCCTCTGAGTATTTTCTATATTGGAGATTGTTTTCTTCCATCTCTGTCTGCAGAAATCTGACTTTTTCTTTCATATCAATCCCAAATACAACTTACTTTATAAAATTCTTGTTACTACAGATAAAACTTATTTCTCAATAATTTATTAATTATATTTTTTACCTGTGTAAATACATCTTATATCTTTGATTACCCAATAAAACATGTCTTCTTGTTCTTGTAACAAAAGAAAAAATTCTGAATCCAAAAATATTTTATAGTAATTGAAGGCCTTGACACAAAAGAACCACAGCAAAACTTTTTAATTATATTTTCAAACATCTTTCCCTAAAGTTCTATATTCAAAGAATTTAGTGAAAATGTTTCTTACCCTGGTCAATTTGCTTATTTCTTTTCTTTTCTTTTTTTTTTTAATTAAGATATAATTAACATATAGCATTATATTAGTTCCAGGTGTACAACATAATGATTCAATATTTGTATATATTGCAAAGCGACCACCACAATATGGTAGTTAACATCCATCACAATACTTTTTTTTAACTTTTTTTTTTCCTTTGCAATAAGAACTTTTAAATCTACTCTTCTGGCAATTTTCAAATATACAATACATACTTATTAACTATAGTCACCATGCTGTACATTACATCCCAGAAACTTTTTGTCTTATATCTCTTTTCTTATTTGATGCCTTATTACAAAGTCCAATTATCTTGGGATGATTTTATCACCTGTTGAAGATTTTTGAGAAATATAGGCAGTGTCTTCCTCTGTGAACTGTTAACTTCCTATGTAGATATGTGGATAAACGTCAACTCTATTACTCAGAACAAAATTGGATCTCATCATTGTACTTCAAGCCTTTTGTTCAACATTAATCCAAAGCTGTAGGAGTAATAAGAGTCCAAAAATATTTTAATGAATCATTAGAATTTAGTTTTTCCAAGTAATTTATACTTATAAACTTATGCACTTAAAAACTCACAGACTTTCCTGATAGGATGAATTTTTTTTTTCAAGAGAGGAATTCTTGATCCAATATCATGTATAGAGAAAATATGACAGTATTTATNAAGTAATTTATACTTATAAACTTATGCACTTAAAAACTCACAGACTTTCCTGATAGGATGAATTTTTTTTTTCAAGAGAGGAATTCTTGATCCAATATCATGTATAGAGAAAATATGACAGTATTTACTTCTGAAGTCTTACATTAGAAAAATTAAATTTCTCCAAGGGAATACTTAATTAAAAAATCTTATTAAATTCTTTTCACATTGGGGCGCCTGGGTGGCACAGCGGTTAAGCGTCTGCCTTCGGCTCAGGGCGTGATCCCGGCGTTATGGGATCGAGCCCCACATCAGGCTCTTCTGCTGGGAGCCTGCTTCTTCCTCTCCCACTCCCCCTGCTTGTGTTCCCTCTCTCGCTGGCTGTCTCTATCTCTGTCCAATAAATAAATAAAATCTTTATAAATTCTTTTCACATAATATTTTATGTGTATACAAGAATAGATATACTCTAAACTCCAAAAAATGAGTTTTAGAAAGTACTTGTGATAGTTACTCTTGGCTTGAGTTGTTTTGGAAATTAATGTTGTTATTCATGTGTTATATGATGAAATTTGTTAACATGATCTTAAAAACATAGGATGCATAAGCCATATATTCAGCAGTAGGACTTCATACTGATAAGCCTTAAACCAGAGAATATTATATTTTCCACTAGCTTATAATTTTCTAACAAAACTAATACTAAAACACTAGTACACTGATACTACTGTAATACAGAATTCACTGTGTTTATTCTAAACTTAAGTAGTATTAATTCCTCATGGCTGCAATTTTTCTTCTGTCCTTTCAATCCTACCCATTAGGAGCACATTTATCTCTGTAGATGGGGGCTTTAGTCATAGCGTGATATCACTACTAAAAACACTTGTTTGAATTTCAGATCTCTGTAGAAAAAAAGGTAGCATCCCTAGAGAAAAAGAAGGGTATAAAGTTTTCCTGATACTGCCACCCCATCCACACACAAAATCAATCTAATAGTCCACTACTTCCTTTTATTTGCTGTATGCTCTTTGAAATATTTCTTCTGCCTTTACGAAATATTTTTATTAATCATTTTTCTTTCAAATTAGTATCCTTCTGTATCATGGCTTCCTATAAAATTTCATCCGAATTTCAGAGGAAAATATCCCAAATATGCCTCTCTCTCCACTGATTTTAAAAGAAAACAAGACTTGCACTTCTTCTGAACTCCTCGAAAATTTATTCAGTCTTTCTCTTATGACACATGCCACAGTCTGCCTCATTTTTTCAGTATATGTTGCCCAAATAATCTTTCCCATTGGATACATGCCATGTTTACTGTGAACATTTTATTTCATGTTTATATACCTTCTAGTACATTATACATACAATTTCTTTATAAATGTTTATTGAATGAAGGTATAACAATATAAACACTTTCATAAAATTAGTCATATGGCATGTAAGCCTTAATATATTTTCAGTTACCTTTTTTTTTAA
>NC_048225.1:110260279-110260482 GCF_002007445.2 Ailuropoda melanoleuca
TTTTTTTTTAAAAGGCACACTAGATGTTACTGATTTCCACTTAACAGAAGTAAATTTGCTATTGCTAAGGTTTTATAATATACCTAAATATAGTGAATGTTCCATATAAATTGAACACTTGGAATTTGTCACAGTTGAATAGTCACAGCCTGGATGATCAATGGCTAAAAAAATTTTTAAAAGGAGAACTTAAAAGTTTTAAC
>NC_048225.1:110260582-110260703 GCF_002007445.2 Ailuropoda melanoleuca
AGTTGAATAGTCACAGCCTGGATGATCAATGGCTAAAAAAATTTTTAAAAGGAGAACTTAAAAGTTTTAACAAAACAAGTGATGAGGACACGGAATACACGTGAGGTTCAGTGGGGTGGAG
>NC_048225.1:110260953-110261067 GCF_002007445.2 Ailuropoda melanoleuca
ATTGTCAAGTTAAGGTTGTTTATCCCTCTAGTAAGGCATTAACATGAAGATAGTTGGGCACTTCCTGGAGGCTGCAGATTATAAGTGCATTTAATTGTATCTACATTCCCTTCT
>NC_048225.1:110261369-110344070 GCF_002007445.2 Ailuropoda melanoleuca
AGCCTGCTTCTTCCTCTCCCACTCCCCCTGCTTGTGTTCCCTCTCTCGCTGGCTGTCTCTATCTCTGTCAAATAAATACATAAAATCTTTAAAAAAAAAAAAAAAGATCTAAATTTCACACTATGAATTTTTTCATCACAACGTTGAATGTAAAACAATATTAGCTGATATAAAAGGAAAAAAAAAAGCTTGCTTTAGACATACATTTTAATATGCCCTAAATATAATATACTCATTTAAGAGAATAAATTCAATAAACTAATTTTTTTCTGCTGCCTGAAATTCTCCAGTGGCTGGTTCTGGTTCTTAGGAGAAGGGCCAATGTTTACAATATATTCTAAGGTGTTCTGCTTCACCTTGCACTGGAACACACTCTCACCTGAAACATTCCTGAATCTTGGCCCGGCATCTCCAAGAACTAAAAAGAGCCTTCTTTCAGGCTACAAACGTGCTATACTTTTTAACATCTGTTGGGTTTAATTATGCTGATCTATGTGTTTAGAGTGTTTCTTTTTTTCTATCTCCTACTTTGTTTCTACTCACATTTATATCAACTGTCACTTTCACAACAAAATCTGCCCAGCCTCCCTAGGCTTACTTAGTTGATATCCTCTTGCTATATGCTCTCATAGTAATCTTTACTTGATCACCACAGCATCTATCAAAACTAAGTCCTTTGCAGTTAGACTTTAATGTCCAGTGAACAATGTTGTGTATGTTCTAAGTCCATGATATTTAATGAATTAACAAATTAATTAATTGATTTGAAAAAGTAACTAATTTTTAATTAAAACAACTTATTCAAATTATAGTTAAGCTAGAGCATCCATAATATTTTTTCCCAGGTGTAGTTAGCAAAACTGGTAATACAATTAACAAATTTAGAATTATATTAATTCATTTTTTATAGTTTCAAAACATTAGATTTCTTTATGAAGAATGCTTATGATATAAATATTAAAATTTCAATTTTAGAATAATTTGCTATCATTTACATCATTTGCACAAACACTTTACATTAAAAAATAATCTTTGAATATCTTTCATTTTTTTTTCTTGATGATATCTCCTTTTGTTTGTTGCTTTTTTTCCTTGCCTCTGTCTTCAGCCTACATATGAAAAAGGATATTAAAATAATTTCAGAAACTAAATCAAAATATTTTCTTGAAATTTTAATTTTTAAGTAATTAGTCATTTGATAATAATTTTAGAAATAAAATAAAAATGTACAATTTCTCTCTCATATTTATAAATGTAGAGTATATCCAAGAGTGAAAATAAGGTAAATATTATAGTAAAATTATTTTACAGGTGTTATTTTTATTTTTTAAGTAGAAGAAATAGATAAGATATTGCTTATCTTATTCTGTTAAAAATATCTTAATTTATGGTAGAATATAAAGATTACTCAGATAAACTGTCTAAAATTACTAGTATTTTAGTCTTGAGAAATATTTTGCCATCATAGAAAGAAAATAACATGTAAAGCCTGAAGATACTATTTGCCTCTGTCACAAAATGAAAACTGTGACATTCAATCAAAAGCAAAAAGATTATATTTTATATTTTTATCAGAGAAAGAGAGAGCACAAGCAGGTGGAGTGGCAAGCAGGGAGAAGCGGGCTCCCCGCTGAGCAAGGAGCTTGAGGTGGGACTTGATTCCAGGACTCTGAGATCATGATCTGAGCTGAAGGCAGATGCTTAACTGACTGAGATACTAAGGTATCCCCATTCAAAAGCAAAAGAAAGGTGTGTTTCTTCATTTGTAGATATTAATATTAGGTGAATTTAGAGTTGCCAAAAAAACGTTCTAATATCATTTAAGATATTTTCCTAAATATAGAAGGCAGGATTCTATGATGGTCCTCATGAGTCCCAGTCCCTAGAGTAACACCTTATATGATTCCAACCCTTGAATGTGAAGGTAAGATATCACTTCTTTGATTAGGGTACATTATGTGACAAATATGAAGGAGTTTTTCAGATGTAACCAAAGTCCCAAATCAGTTGACTTTGAGTTAATTGAAAGGAAGTTACTCTAGGTGGGTCTGAACCAATCAGATGAGCCCATAATAGGGACTTGATCCTTCTTAAAGAGAGTATTTCACAGTAAGAGACACCTGCTACTAGCCTTGAAGAAGAAAAGAGCCATACTATAAACTGTCAGTAGAGGAAAATACATTGCTAAAACTCAAAAGTGGCATCTAGGAACTGCAAATGGTCTCCATCCAGCAACAAAAAAAATAAACTCAAACAAANTGTCAGTAGAGGAAAATACATTGCTAAAACTCAAAAGTGGCATCTAGGAACTGCAAATGGTCTCCATCCAGCAACAAAAAAAAATAAACTCAAACAAACAAACAAAAGGGAATCTCTGTCATACAGCTGCAATGAAATGATTCTGTAAACAATCTCAGTGTGCCTGAAGCAGATCTTTACCTAGATCAGNAGAGTATTTCACAGTAAGAGACACCTGCTACTAGCCTTGAAGAAGAAAAGAGCCATACTATAAACTGTCAGTAGAGGAAAATACATTGCTAAAACTCAAAAGTGGCATCTAGGAACTGCAAATGGTCTCCATCCAGCAACAAAAAAAATAAACTCAAACACTCAAACAAACAAACAAAAGGGAATCTCTGTCATACAGCTGCAATGAAATGATTCTGTAAACAATCTCAGTGTGCCTGAAGCAGATCTTTACCTAGATCAGTATGAACCTCTGGATAAAGACACAAATAGATACAGATACAGAGCAGAGAACCCAGTCGTGCCATGCTGGGCTTCTGATCCAAAGAAACTCTGAAATAATGAATTTGTGTTCTTTTAAGCCATTAAATGTGTGGTAATTTTTTTGTTCTACAGAAAAAATATATATCATTATGTTTGTGGAAGAAAAAGAAATTATAAAATAAATAATTATCTAGTACTGCATGTTCAACACTCCGCTTCCCTTCAACTTCACATAGAAATCATATACATTTGTTATACTTAAGCGTCATGTGCAATGTTTGCATATTTTTCTAAGCTAGTAATTTTAACTTGTTCTTTGAGGCAACTTTCTATTTTAAACAATGCCACAAATTATAAATCATCATAGAAAAAGTTAGATTCATTCTAATTTAATAATATACTTTTTTAAAAGATTTTATTTTTAAGCTATCTGTACACCCAACATGGGGCTTGAACTCAAAACCCCAAGATCAAGCATCACGTGCTTCACCAGCTGAGCCAGCCAGGCACTGATGTACTTTAAAATACTTAGAAATTTTAACAATGGGCTCCTGAAGTACAAGTGCTATGTCTGTGCAGAGAAATATGTTTTACTTTCTATGAAGCCAAAATTTGCAGTTTCTCATTATAATTTAAAAGCAATTTAAAAGCAACTGGAAAATCACATGAAAAAAATTAAGATAGCCATAATACAATTTGATATTTTTTTTCAAATTTTCAAATTATTCCAAAATATTTGAAATTCCATTTTGTTGATGAGTAAGGGATGAAGATTGTGAATAAGCATATAGCTGGTTGGTGAAGATAAGGGTAAAGAAAGGCGATTAATTTGATACCAAAGTTATTTAATATGTGAAATGTCTTGCATTTTGTTTGGCACACAGCAAATGTTGGATATAAATTAATTGTGTTCTCATCATAGAGGTCAGTCTCAAAACAATTATTTTTTGTTATGCATTTATTCAGCATTATGTATCCTCCAGACTTCTAGAGATCAATAGTCTTAATTTATTTTTGAAAGTATTTAAATACTGAGTGCTACCTAGACAACAAAGAATTATAGGGCCAATATCTAGAAGAGGCAGAAAGCATAGATATGCAGGATAATTTGGGGTCTCCTCTCCCTTATTGCTGGTTTCCTGAATCTTTTAGAGACTGTTGAGAGGCTAGAAATAAGCAGAATTTTTATATGATCACAGGCTATGGAGGACAAGAGTTGGAGGCCAGGATTTGCAGAGGAGAGTAATCTTTGGTAAACAGTTTTTAGAGTGGGACCCAAGAGACACATCTTAAAATCATCTTAAATCTTGACTAGTACAGGTAAACTGGGATCCCTCGTGCCTCTTCTATGTCTGACTGTTTGTAACTATGCTGTCCAATGTAGTAGCTGCTAGCTGCATCTGGCGATTTGAATTTAAATTAGTTAAAATAAAATGTGTGTCCATTTTTAAAACTTAGAAACTTTAAAATGTTGAATCTAAGCTTATTGATCATGTTTTGTTTATTGTCAGAAGAAATATCAGATAATTCAAAACAGGTCTCAGTAATTGATTTTCACAGCTGGTACTTACTTTTCTAAAATTATGCCATGTCCTTGGTATGACACAGAAGAGCCCAGCTCTTTTTCTCCAAAAAAGGCTGCTGTTGTTTCTGCTAGATTACCCTAACCCTAACTGCTAGAATGAATGGGTTGCTTCACAAAACATTGTTTTTGCCTACTGTCCTTTTTCTGTTCCAGGTTTCATGATTCCATATTACATTTAGATGTCATATTGCCTTAAAAAAAAAAAAGTCATATTTCCTTGGCTCCTCTTGGCTGTGACAGTTCCATCTGATTTTTGCAGGAACCATGGAGGTAACTGAAAAGGGATTTAAAAGGGAGTCTAGCTCTGCATCCTTTAAACCTCTGATGTGGCACTAAACTCTACAAATCTTCCCATGGTATAGTATTGCTTTTGATTTACTATCTTGATCAAGGATTTAGGGATACTTAAAGGATTTCCACTTGGTCCTTCCTGTCATATGATACATGCTTGTTTTAAGTCAAATCTTTAGAGGATTTTTTCTGCCCTTACTTTCTGCCCTGATCAATAGCCAAACATTTTCTCACATTGTTTCCTACTTAAAAAATGGATTAGAAAATGCTGATGCTTTAATATTACTTGAAACATAGGAGTTACAGTTATATGTTGAATCAGGAAAAAAAATACTGTAAAATATGAAGATAGTAAATCTTTTCAAAATACGTTCCCTATATTTTGCTCCTGTCCTATAGTAGATTATGTTGAAGCATAAATCTTTCATTAAGAATAAGTTAATGATGCACACAAAATAATGTAATTAGATCAGCATTAAACAAACTATTAATGTTGTAATAATACTACTAAAGTTTCCATTAAAAAGGATATTCAGTGTTCTAATTTTGGGTAGGAACAAATTAAATAAACTTAAATTGGTTTGTTTACCTCAGAAAATTCCATAGTATTTAATATGATAATATAGTAACAAGGGTCCAAGTTAGGCATGTGTTAGGAAAAAGATTTTTAAATTGCTTGATGTTAATATTTGTTTTAGTTTTAATTCGTAAATACTCTTTGATTTATTTTTTTCTAATGTTTGAGTACAGTTGTCACACAATGTTACATTAGTTTCCAGTGTGCAGCATAGTGATTCAATATCTCTATATGTTATGCTAGGCTCACCAGAAGTATAGCTACCATCTGTCACCACACAACACTATTACAGTACCATTGACTGTATTCCCTGTGCTAGGCCTTCTATCCCCATGATTTATTCATTCCATAATTTTAAGCCTATATTCCCACTCCCCTCTACCCGTTTTAACCATTCCCTCTATCTTCTATCCTCTGGCTGTCATCAGTTTGTTCTCTGTATTTATACATCTGATTCTGCTTTTTTGTATATTTTTTCATTTGTTTTGTTTTTTCAGATTCACATGAGTGAAATCATATGGTAATTTTGTTTCTCATTCTGACTTACTTCACAGCACAGTACCTTCTAGGTGCTTCCGTGTTTTTGCAAATGGCACTAATTCAAAAAGATATATACATCTCTACATTTATTGCAGTATAAATTTTCTTTCATATTCATTGAATTAGAAAAAAAAATATTTGGGGGATTGGCACCTAGTTTTAGGTATATTCATTTAATTAGTTTTCAAAATGAATACTAACACCTTTGAATAGCGATGATAATTGCTTTAAATTTTTCTATTCGAAGTTTCTCCATATGATTGTATCTAGTTTTGTTTCATTATGCTTAATTTAGCCTACAATGTCCTATATTTGATCGTTTTTATTACTTTATTCATTAAAATTATTTAATCAGATTATCATTATAATCAGTATCTACGAGAGACTTTACAAGGTTAAGAATGATCCAAAATTTTGTAGATTAACTTATAAGTAAGAACTATTATTATGTTTAATTATAGATGAAAGGCATTTAGTAAGTTTGCTGAAAAATGAAGTCTATTTAGTGAACGCAAAGAATGTAAAGCATATAATTTTTAAGCATCATCATTTTAAGAACCATCCAATAACACTGGATTATTATTAATGTTGTTAACATTGAAGGACCCCCTTGACAATCTCCTAAGCAGTTAGATTAGTTAAGTTAGAAAGCGAACCCCATTTAACATTGGCTTTCATTCTATCCAGAAGGGAATGGTCACTCAAATTTTCTTGCAATGCAGAAAGTAATCTAACCAGTATGGTTACTGTTAATATAGATGCCCACTGTCTAAGCTTGCATACTCCTTTGAAATTCAGTAATTATTTTATTTCTATTGCATGTTTTGTGAGCTCCAAGATCTTTGGAAAGTGTGAGAACCCACTTCTTAAATTTCAGTCTCACTGGAAAATCTATGAGTCATTTACTCTATTGCCACAGATGGGGCTGCAGGCCACAGCTTTTCTAGAGACCAATTGACTTCAATATACTCTGAAGTCTTATGCCATCACCTGCTTCTCTTAGGAAGCCCTTAAAAAATATACTTTTCATTTTCATTTCTCAAATTTCTTCTTGCAAGGTTTTTGTTGACGAAACTGGGTATAAAATTTCTCGTAGTCTGGTAATTGCAGGTTACATCCCCATAGTTTCTTTTAAGACATTCTTTGATATCTCTATTTACTGTAAACTAGTACTTTATCTAGAGCTCTCCTGCCCAATATGGTTGCCAGTTGCTACGTGTGATCATTTAAATCTAAGAATGGGACTATAAAAATGCTGTTGTTGTTGTTATTAATTATTAGAGGAAGTATTGAAATAAAACATTGAAAGAGGAAGTATAGATTCTAGCAGATTACTGTTAGTTTAAAGATATGTGAAGAGGTTCTTTTGTCTTTAGTTTCTTCTTCTTCCCCTCCTCCTCTCCCTCTTCCCTCTTCCCCCTCCTCCTCCTCCCCCTCCTCCTTCTTCATCTTCATTTTTGTTTTTTCTATCTTTAAAAGCATAGTATACTTCTCTAAATTTAGGTTATTTAACGTTAAATACAACTGAAACTTCAGTTTCCTAGTTACACTAGCTATGTTCCTTCCAGTACTCAATAGCCTCGTGTGGCTAGTGGCTTCCATAGTGGACAGTGTAGATATAGAATATTTCCATTATTAAAAAAGTTTTATTGAACACCACTAATCTACAGGCTTGATATGCGTCATATTGATTTCCTTTATTTGGAAACAAAAAATATTCTCTAGGTTGTCTTGCAAACCTACATTAGGGAAGGTCGTGTATGATATTTGTATGTTTATTTTTTTGTGATGTTAGTAGCCATTGGTGATCATTGCCTAGGACAATTAAATTATTAGGGTATGGAAAATGGAAATATATTAACATCCCTTCTTCTATTATTATATGGGATTCCTTTATAATGACAAACTTCTATTTATCTTTAATAAAATAATCTGTATGATTATTGAAACAAGGATTTAAAACATGTGATGTCTTTGAATGAAATACGGTCATTGTCTTTATTGTGTGCTTTTTTATCTTTGGCTGATGAAAGCTTCTTCCAAGTTGGCTCCTGAGTCTTTTCTCATGATATAAGAGTCTTTGATAGTTTTTTTGTGTGGTAAAATTTTCTAGGGGTATCTTGTTATGTAGATTTCCTGCCCTAGACCTGATATACAAACTTATTTCTGTAAACTCTGGCTCTTTTAATAGGAATGATTTTTAGAGATGACAATCATAACAACTTTTGCTGTTGGCCTTATTCAAAAATCTCTGAGGCAAAATGACTGTGTAAAAGTCCACCTATATCATTGCAATGTGAGTGGCCCAGGAATATAGAAACAAAACAAAACAAAAATATATACTGAACTATATTAATGTAAGAGTAGCTACATGTGAGAAGACTGGCATTGCAAATTCAAGGAGGACTGTACTTTATCTATAGTGTTGGATTTTTTCACATAAATACTGAAATATGTAAAAAAAAAATCTATTGCCAAATATTTTGTTAAATTGTCTATTTAATAAAACTATAATAAATTATCCTAATTAGTTTAATTTGAGGCTCACCAATAATCAAATTACATCTTTACACAATCTTTTTAAATGCTAATGAATTGCACAACTATTTAATATATGTCAGATTATAAAATTTGGAAAACAAAAAAAGTAGAAAAAAGAATTAACAGAACCTTGCTACAGAGACACAATTAGGTCAAAAGCCTCTGATGTCTGATGAGTTTGGAAATAATTAACTTTACCACGTTTTTGCTGTGTGAGCCAGAATCAGTTTCCCTATCATTCAAATAATAATAACAATAATGAGTGCTATCTCATAGAGATGAGATTAGCTAACCTAACAAATCTAAAACACTTAATAACACCTTCAGATAGTAAAGGCAAAACAAATTATTAATATTGATACTAAGAAATATTGAGGGATCTTTTATATTTTATTACATACACTATGAAAAATTGCCTGTAGTTTAAACTGAAAATAACCAAATAAAAAATATATACTTGAAAAAAATGAATATACAATTGATAAAATTGTGTCCTCTTTATAACTTTTTAAAATACTTGCAAATTTTTCACATTTGTTTTAATTAAGAATATTTATGGCTGGAGAAAGGCCACAAAAATAGGAAGTATGATGATTCCAGTGACCACTTTAATATACCTCAGAATCTGGCACGTCACACAGGGTTTGTCTTCAAACTGTATTCCATTATGAAAAAATTCTATGAAGTTAATGGGTTCTCCCTCTGTGTCAGGTGAAATCAATGTCAGCATTATCCCTAGGACAGGAATCATTGCTATTTAGTTTGTAATTCTGTGTTGCTAAATGGAACAGATTCTTCTTCTTTTTTTTTTTTTATTTGCATGTCAGAGGAATAGACCCAACTCTAATATAGTAGAAAATATTATGAATAGGAGTTTTATAAGCTGATAATATACAATTGGTATTTAAGTAGCATATTTTTATAAATCTTTTCCATGTCTGGCAAATTTAAATACAAAAGACATTTGAAAGGGATTTTGATATTCAGCAATACTCCTTTCAGTACCTTAGGACAAGTCATAAAGAACAATTTATTAAAAATTGAACATATCTCAGACACTAGTTGCAAGGTGGGCAGTCAATGACACTAAACTGATTGGCGTTAAAGTAAATAGGTGAGCCCAGAGGAGTGGGTTTTAGTAATTGGTTAATGGCCACAGCTCTAAGGTGTAGGGCCTGATTCATTAAGTCTTATGGAGAGAAAATGTTTTGATGGACACTATAACAATCATCTAATCTCAAGATATGAGACATTATTCTCTTATGTCATCCTAAAAGAATGCATTAAATTGTTCTTGAGAGCTCTTCAATAAAGTGATATAATGTGTAATCAACATCAAAAGCATATGTCCATTATCACCAAATGGTGTTACTCTCTTTAAATTCTGACCTGTTGTTTAAAAGTAGTGGTTCCTAACCTTTTAAGCTACAGTTCAAGACCCAGAGATGTGAAGTTTAAAGAAATCCCATTGCCTCAATAAGCAAACTGTGGAAATTATTTACTTATAATTTAATAAAGACCATTTTCTATACTTTTCTGTCACACGCATTACCAGAAATGGATCCTATCTTTCTATAATGCCACGGCTCATTACGGGAAAACAGACACCAACGTTTAAAAAAGTTTACTTACTAGAGTCTTGGGCTATGAACAAGGAGAGGGCAGGTTGAATAGAGGACAGCAAGTTATGGAACATTGATCATCATTATCATCTTCACAATAACAGGACTGCAGTGAGGTGACATGGTGGCCCACTCAGTTGGAGGCTCGGCTTTTATTTGGTTCCTTGGCTCTATTGCTAGAAAATACATTATAGTCTTTCAACTTTGTTATGGGCTACATCATGTCCTCCCAATATTTCTGTGCTGAAGTTCTTACTTGGAGTACCTCAGAATGTGACTATAGTTGTAGGCAGAGTCTGTAAGAGTAAATAGAAGTAAAATTATATCATATGGGGGGACCTTAATCCAATATGACTTGTGTCCTTATACAAAGAGATTAGAATACAGAGACACACGGAAGACCATGTGAAGAAACAGGAGAAAGACAGTTATCTATAGCTCAAGGAGGGAGATTTTTATAGAAACCAACCCTGCTGACACCTGTTCTCAGACCTCTAGCCTCCAAAGCTGTGAGAAAAGAAATTTCTGTTGTTTAAGCCACTCAATTTGTGGTACTTCTGTGGCAGCCCTAGCAAACTACTGCAAACTCTGCTTCAGCTTTCTTATGGTAATCTCCCCACATCAGGAAACATTCTGGAGCCTCTGACACACTTCAAACTCAGAACCATAGTCTTTTTCCCTCTCTTCTAATCCAATAAATCCTATCTTGTCTTTTCACAGGAGAATCATCTTCTTCTTTCCCCATATCTTTCTGATTTTTTTTTCAAGCCATACACTCTTACTCTGCCCTTTAAAACCTTGTTTCGATTTTCAGTGCAATTTGAAAGCAAACAAGAAACCTGCATTTTAACAAATCTAATTCTAATTTAGACTTTGTGAATACCTCAAACAAAGGGACAACATTGAAGGAGGGAAAACAAAATTATCATTTAAAGATTTTAAAACTCATTACAAAGAGGCTCTTACAGTTAGTTCTATAATTAATTTATTAATACTTTTTTGCTTTCAGACATCATCGCATAATTTTCATGTAGAAATAATATACAAACTATGACTTTGGCAGATGCTATTTGGTAGTCAATTTTAGGAAATGACTGGAAGAAGTTTAGGATAGGTACGATTTCCTGGAGAGAAAGAGAACTCCTTCTTTTGTTGCCATTCAAAATGCCACTGCTTTAGAAATAATACTGTACTAAAAACATTGAGGTGATTGACAGTTGGCATGATTCTATGAACGGACATGTTGCCTCTCACACATTTGCAATAGCAGTTATTTCCTCTTGGCTACAGAGACTGTGGTGTATGATAGTACTTATTGTATAATTTATGGTTTGTTGGGCCAGTGTATCTGACATTTCTTCTTCCCTAAAAACATATTCTGGTGACATTACATTTAAAAAAATTTTTTCAACAAAAACCACATAATCTAAATGTTTCATTAAGGTAAATATTATTTTTCATTTCATTAGACAATATCCTAACTACCAAATTGGACTAAGACTGCATGTGGAATTACGTTCCTAAAAATTTACATTTGAAACACTAGAGCAAGTAGGAATTAAATGTTCACCCTGAACACAGAATCTTGTAATACTTATTCCAGTGTCAGTCATGATGTTAAGGACCCTGGGTTACCTCTCAGGCATAAAGTAATTCTCATGGATCAAGCCACAATGCAAAAGCCTGAGGAAAATACATAATTGTTCCCATATACAAACATTTTTCTTCACAATGCAGGGACATACATTCCCTCAAGATAAAGGAAAACCAAGAGCAATAACAAGGCAAATAGTGCATTGAATGCTTTCTAATATTTAAAATGTCAAAGAGCTAGGATCCCATAACTCATTTATAGCCAATGGGGTAGTTTTATTTTTTCTAAAGATGTAACAAATTTGCAATACAATATGAATTGTATCTGACATACAGTTATTTTAATTGTTCTTTGTGTTTATACAGACTTTATGGGTTTTCCCCACTCCTTGCTGATTTAATTTTATTGTTTTAATATGTAGAACACCAGTATATTTTCAAAACTCAGAAAGGGAATAGATAGATCAGTGAAGCAAATTAGGGGATCAAACAGTAGAACCACATGGACATTTTCAATATAAATTTGGTAAAGGTGCCACTCAAGGCATTGATAGAGTAAAGGAGGGACTCATCAAATAACATAAGATGGACAGAATATATGTATGATAAAATGTTAATCATAATACTAACCCCATGCTATCTATAAAAAATGCAATTGAGATGGAACACACACACACACACACACACACACACACACACACTGAAAAATAAGACTCTGGACTCCAGGAAAAACAATTGAGGATTGCAGAAGGGAGGGGAATGGGGGATGGGGTGACCAGGTGATGGGTATTAAGGAGGGCATGTGTAGTGATGAGCCCTGGGTGTTATACGCAACTAATGAATCGTTAAACACTACATCAAAAACTAATGATGCAATATGTGTTGGCTAACTGAACATAATAATAAAAAGAAAAAGAAATAAAGCTACTAGAAAGTAACAGAATATCTTTGTGAACTTGAGGAATTTCTTATTACACAAGCCACTGATCATAAAATTTGAGTCAGTGTCAGTGGTGGGAGAGTTGCCTTGTGTGAATGAAGGTCTCAGTCCTTGCATTCCTCACAAGAAGATTTTTGTGGGGACCCGGGCTTGAATAAAGACAACCAGAAAGAAAGTAGCAAGCACAAAGCAGTTTATTAAAAATGAAAGCACACTCTCAAGGTGGGTGAGTGGTCAGTTACATGAGATATAACAGGCCCTAGGTCATTTTGGGATTGCATACCATTGAGTCTCTCGGGCCTGGAGGAGCTGGGACATACAATGGGGTGGTCTTTAATGGAGGCTGCCTTTAATTATTTGGGAAACTCTTCCCGCAGGATGGGAGGGGTAGTCTTTGACCCTACAGGGTTTGTGCTGGAATCATCAGGGCAGCCTTTCTTCATCCGGGTTCTGTACCCACAATGCAAATGCATTATATGAGTCTAGGGGTGGGGCAGAGGTGGAAGAGGCGAGTGCATGTCCTGCATCTGTGGCTCTTGGTCTGTCAGTTTAAAGGTCTTGCAAGCCACAAGATCAGGATGTTGTGCCCCTGTGTTTTAATGTGTAGCTTATGTATCACCAAACTTCCCTCCAGTTCATGTTTCTGTCATTCCTCTCTCAAGGACTTGGGATTCTGCCTCAGGTCATTCATTCCACTGCTCATATCTAGCTTCTACCTAGGAGATATCCTGGACTTTATCAAAATTAAAAGCATTAATATATAGCAAATGCCAGCATCCAGAATGTATAAAGAATTTCTAGAAATCAACTAAGAATAAATGAAAAGTACCAGTAAAATGGGCAAAAGATTTGAATAGATAATTCTCAACAAAAGATTAGGAATGATCATGTAGAAAGGTGTTCAATATCACTAGTCAGCAGGGAAATGCAAATTAAAACCACAGTGAGATGTTCTTCACACCCACTGGAATAGCTTAAATTTAAATAGACTGACAACACTGTGTATATGGGGATGTGAAACAATGGAACCATCACTCATCGCAGGTGGGTAAGTATAATTATTCTTTGGTAAACATTTTGGCAGTTTCTCATACATTTAAACATATAGCTGCCTAAGGAGGAATAAGATCACGCAGCTGGGGGTTGGGAGGATGCCTTCAGGAGAAGAAAAGGAAAGCGACCCAGTCTAAATTCCTTTCTGCTTGATGATTGGTCCACAGGATTCTAAGAGAAATCTTGCTAGGTAGATGATTTTTATCCAAGGATTGTTTTTGATAGAATACTTTGTTTAAAGATGACTTACCCAAATATACCCAGAATCTATGGATTTTCAAAACATGGTTTCCTGAAAAGTTCATGTAAATTAAGGTATAAAATGGAGATTAAAATCTCCCCTGCAAAACCTGCAAGAACTCACTTAAAGTCCTCATCTATTTTTCTGAGGGAAAAAGAGATGTCCATGCAGAAAAGAAGAGTTTGGGGCAGTTTCCACTAATGTTTGAGACACCTTCCTACAGAAGGTGAAATTATTAGAAATTCTTTGATACTAGGTATGATTTCTGATTTATTTGAGTTTGACTGTCTAATCATTTGACCCTTTGTATTGGATCAGTAGTATAGACCAGCAATTCCAATTCCAAGATATTTAATCAAGAGAATTTAAAACACATGTCAACAACAGCAAAAACTTTTACAAGAATGTTTGTAGTAGCTCTGATCATAATCATACCAACCTGGAAACAATTATTAATAGGATCATGGATAAAGATGTTTTGATTTATTCATATAATTCAATACTACTTGAGATTTAAACTACATATGGACAGTACATCATGGAGGAATTTCAAATTGTATTATGTTGAACAAGAGAGTCCAGAAACAAGAGGAAAACGTGTAATTTCATCTATGTGAAGTTTTAGAATAGACAAAACTAAACTGTGGTGATAGAAATTAGATTAAATGATTGTTTGGAGTAAAAAGAGAAGGAAGTTTTTGGCATCATGGCAATGTTTTATATCTTTTTAACGTACAGATTGTTTCATAATTGCATATAATTGTCAAAGTCATTGACCTGTCATTTAATAGCTGTGTATTTTACTTCATACAAACTATGTAAATTATAAAGATGAGTAAATTTTTAAAAAACCACAAGATATATACTCAGACAAGTATAATTTCCTTCCTTATCATTTTCACACTATTCCCATCCATTCTCTCTAATAGGTAACTAAAAAAAGAAAAAATTTCCTATTTTATTTTTCGTGTTCTTTTTTTATTCAACGAGAACATCAACACAAAAGCAGATTATTGAGTACATGGTGTGTGTGGGGGTACTAGGATTTCACAAGACAAAAACTAAATTGAATGTGCTTGAAGGAAAAGTAGTTTACCAAAGAGACCAAGACTCTCTCTTGGCTAGAGACTCATGATCTCGCATTTTCTAAATGACTCATTTCCATCTGTCTTACTTTAAGTTTCTGTCAGTATAATTGAACAACAACAACAAAAAAAAAAATCAAAAATACTTTTACAAAAGGTGTTATTTATCTAATTGTGCATAATGTTGGCCCAGAATTTCTAATCCAATCAAATAATATATATCAACTTACTCATATTAAACAGAAGCTGGAAGGTTTCTTGACTCATAACTTCTTGAATATATTAAATATTTTTTTAAGTGGAAAGGCAAAATTTTGGAATAAGATGTATACATAGAAATTTATCCATTCTTATACATACAGTTTGAAAATAATCTTTAGTTGTGTTGTGCCTATTAACCTGGGCATGGTACTTCTCTCTGCTTAGGTTGCTGAAGGAATGGCTTCTGATCTGGTTCAGATAGCTTCTGCCCTTCCTTGTGTGTTTTTGTTTATCTTTCTGGTTACTCTTCTGTGTTTTTCCTCCATCTAACATATTTTGGGGCATACATGTTTAATAAGTATTTTATTATAGTTAGTATTTTTGTGTTTGAAATTGCTCAAACTTCACATTAAATGTAACCTTACTGGAAAATTTCCTCCTGTTCTATGAACTTTATAAAATATTTTCCCTATGTAGCATAATAATAAAATAGCTTTTATTTTTATGTTTAACTCTATAGTTCTCTTTCTTTCCTACTTGTGCTTTTAAGATCCTATCAGTGTTTACTGCTTATCGTATATATAGAAACAAACCATAATCCCCTCTTGGAGGACGAATTAATCACTTAAAATCATATTGCCATGCTTTTTGTTATATTTTACTCTTCTATCATCCCAAGTCGGCAACTCTGTTATTTTCAAGTGAATCTATGAATTATGTCACATAATATATAAAATAACATTACATTTTAGTTGTGTATTTACATTGCTGTGTCTCCAACGTGAGACCCTAAAGAACAAGGATTATGATTAACCTTTTTTCCCCCCAGAGTTCCTAAATTATAGTAGAAATTGAGAGCATCTGTGGGGTTTTTTCCAACCAATTTTTCTAGAATGATTGGCAACTTTTCTCTTGGAAATTACTCCTCTCCAACTCTCAAGCTATGCTATCCCTAGTCACTTGTTTCTTACTTTGTCCTGGCTAATCAGAATATTCCATGCTCCTGGACACAATGATTGACTTAGTATTGGTTACCAGATCCAACCCAGAACGAGAGATATTACCATGATATAGTCTTTTCAGAAAGGAGTGCAAGCCATGATTTTTGCAGTTTCATGAACCAAGAAATTTTTTTTATTTTCTTTTGTTTAATTTAATTTTAGTTGTTTTTCTGCAATTTGAAAGTATAAGAACCCTATCTAAACCAGATTTCTAGATTAAAATAATACATATCTTCTCCGTTTTTTATTCTAATGTGTAATTATAAAAGAATAGTATTTATAATAAAACAACACAAGCTTCTCTCAACACAATTGCCTTTGAAAAGTCTTTACCCATCTTCCAACATGTTGATAGAAACTTCAAATGAGAAGTAAGATAAACCATTGCTATACAATAATTTTATAATTAACTTTGCTATAAAAGACTCAAAGTTGATTTTATATTCTTAATAATTTAAAATTTTATTTAAAAGCATCTACAAGTGGAAATCTATATTCATAGTTTAGAGTCCGAATATAAACAGAATGAAAGTGCTGTGCCATTTTTTAATTATATTTCAGTAGAAATTATTTTAAAGAAATAAGGAAAGCATTTTAGAGCAAATGTGTATATTTATAAATGTCATCAATTAACCTACTACATGGTAAAACATTATTATTTACTGATGTTCAAGGGAAATGTATTTAGGTTGCATTATATATGATTTTCTCCCTTCTGTACTGGCAATCTACCAGAGAACTTTTGGTGTATGTCCTATAGAATCCATGCAGAGTTTAAAAAAAAAAAAAGTTATTTTATGAACTTTTTACTTATTTAAAGAAGAAAATTCCAATAACAGTGACTGCATATTTTCCCTACACAGTCTATAGCTTTCTTTTTAACTAACTGAGAAACTTACATGACAGGTTTGTTTGTTTTTTTTAATTTTCTTTATTGAAAAGCTCAGTGAGACTGAGTCAACGTAATTTGCGTTTGCACACTTATATCATGTTTGAATCTTTGTGGGTTTTTTTACCTAAATATAGATAAGGAATTAAGGGAAAAGGTGAGTTATTTGGAGGATTGACAACCAAATATCTTTTCCCTCCATTTTATAAGAAAATATAGTCTCTGTATATACCAACTCATTGTAATGTAAATACATCTAAACTCTGGATAACAAAACATATCCAAAAATACTAACAAAGGCTTTGTGTATATACGTACTCCTGTTTTCCTAATAATAGAAAAGGCCTTAATTTTTGTGGAAGATTTTTACTGTATGTGATTGAATAGGAAAATAATATATGGTGTGTACTCAATTAGAAAGATGGGTCAAGTGAGAGGAAATTCAGAGGTTGTGATTTTTAACACAGTGTATATAAGGCAAAGAGGCTTACAGATTAATCCTTTCAAGGATGTGATTATTACTTTTTTAAAATCAAAAGTATTAGCCAAGTCAATAATGGGTGGCATAAACAAGAAACCACAGCCTTTTCAGACTGATGAATTGAGAGACATTCTCACTTGTCTATTTTATGGCTTCTATCTTGTAAAAAGCTAGAGTATCTGTTGTCAGTAAGTAATTAACCTTAAGAATAGGTGGTCCCATTCAAGAGAGATAAAGCTGTCCTTTGCTACCTTAAAGCCCTGACCACCCTTCCAAATACAGGAAGAGTTTATTTTGTGTGTGTGATTTCATTCCAAGTGAACAATCTTAAAAACTTTTATTACTGAAACACACATTCAAATTCTATTGGGGGGGGAGTAGGTCTAGTGAAACATGCTCTACATAAGTGTGATTAAACTGAAAAAAAAATTTAATGAATGCCTGTGACAAAAATAGAGGGTATTTTAAAATTAGTCTTAGACAAAAAGAGTCTGTAGAAAAGGAATATTGGAACACTAATGGGAGTTTCTGTAAAATTTCCTTAAATTAATCATAGAATTACTATGAGACTGTTGGTAAGCTTTCTTTTCTAGAGTTTTAGAGATTAAAGTAATAAAATATCGATATAAAGCAAGATGTTCAAAATAGTGAAGGGGATTTTTATTCTATTTGGAATTAGGCTCCTTTAAAACACTGATTAAAACTATAGACCCTTTTCCTCAGGGGGGTAAAATGTGTGCATCCCCAAATTTCCCAGGGGAAAACCCCATTACTCATTTTCATTTCAGTAATTCTGGTCTAAGGTTTTAACAGTTTTAATAGTAAAGGAAAATTGTGTTTCAGGCTCTATTTTTTTTTTTAATAAAGATAAGCCAGGAACTATTTCACATTATCCGCTACCATCTCTCAGCTTGATTATTTCAAATATACTTTTTAATTAGATTTTATTTTGCACATCTATCACTTATCATGCCACTTTGGAGGTTTGGGAGATAAATCATTTTATTTTTCCTTTATATTTTGCTTATTCAAATTCATCCAACTATATTTTACAAATCAGCCAATTTCAAAAGACAATTTTTCAGACTATATCCTAGATTTTTTAATTTTAGAGGAACTATGAGAACTGATTTTTTCTATGAACAAGTTAATGAAAGACGGAATAATATTTCCTCCGGGAAACTTCCTCTGTCGAAGTAACTGACTTTCTCTATCAGTTCCACTCTGGGCCTGTCCCGGGGACTATCTGAGATGGAAACCCAAAGGCAGGGACTGACAGATACTAAGTCATCCATATTTTTTTAAGATTCCAAAACCAATAACTGGTGAGGTCGGTAATTGTTTATAAAATGTAGATGTAGTTAACTGGTAAGTGGTGGGCACATTAACAAGTTGGGTCAAACTCTTCAGCAGGGACTCCATGTAAGGACACACATCTTGCCATCTCCATCCATTTTCTGTGCTTTATGTCAGAATTTTTCTCAACTGGATTTTCTAGCCAGTCATAAGTGATTGATGGAAAGCTATCTATTGCAAATTATTTTCCATTCGGATTCTATAATGATATGCGTAGTGCATAAACTGGAAAAATCAGGGTGGGGAAAGCTGAAACAAGTGAGAGAGCAGATCTTAAGCACAGGCCACAGTTCAAATTGTGGTTGTGGTAGAAATGTGAGACCTGGCACGGTGGCAGCCACACAAGACTACTGTGCTCATTTGGAAAAAAAGAAACCTCTCCCTGAATACTATTTTGTTGTTATTGGTATTTTATCTTTCTCCTGGATTTCCTACTCCATTTCCTTAAAACACACACACATACACACACACACACAAAGATATGACATCAAACATTCCCTTACCTCAAATTCTTATAGTATTTAAGTTAATCAGAAATTATTGCATTACTACTATTTAATATATGCTTAATTTTTTAAAAATTTTACTCATTTTCATATTGTTATCTGTTGAATAGTATCTACGTACAAGGCCTCAACATTACTCCATTCTCAATTTTTATAACTCAGTAGCATTCATTTGGCTAATCTCTTCTGGATGTAGAAACTCACTGTTTATAACTTGATTTATTTAATGATTTTTGAACTTTGCTTCAGTTCCTCACTGAACCATATCCTTGGTTTATAAAACTAGTTTACTTTCAAATTCTTTAGTCCTAAATTTCTACTCTGGTAAAGTAAAAATTGTACCATATGCTGCCAAAAGGTATAAATTTATCTTGATCTTATGTCTTTTTTCAGGCACTGAAAAATCTGTCCAAGAAAGTGGCACCTTCTGTTTATTGTTTGGGTTTTTTGTTTGTTTCTCATTTCCTATTATTTATTTGATCCAGATATGAAGACAAGTATCCCTGTCTTGTCTGTGCACTCTCCATTCATTGTAACACTTAGCATGTGATCTTAAATTTTCCCTATTATTGAGATTTCCTACTGCCCTGAAACTAGAACATGTAAGATACATTCAGGAAGTACAATGATAGGCAGTTGCATATTATAATATATCAAAACAGGAACAAATTACAAATTCAGAACATAGGGAAATACACTGCTTTGTCTTAAGAACATAAGCATAATGTTGTGTTTTGGTTTTGGTTTTGGTCTATATGTGTTATTCATGAGAAAAACTAAATAAAGGTGTATTTTTCATTACATGCTTTTAATCAAATTGAGATTCTATAGCTACAACTTTTAAAGAAAATACAGATTTGGGCAAACTGATAAAAATATCCTTTTTAAAAAAGCAATTAAATGATGGCATTCATGTCTCTTCTACTCTTCTGTCCTAGATTTATACTCTTTTTTTCCCCTTCCCTTAATCCTTTAACTCACAAGTTATAAACACCTGGAGAAGAAGGAGTGTGCTTTATCTGCTTCACACATTTTTTATTGATGTACATGCCCAAAATGAATACAACTTCTTTTTTTTTTTTTAAGATTTTATTTATTTGACAGAGAGAGACAGCGAGAGAGGGGACACAAGCAAGGGGAGTGTGAGAGGGAGAAGCAGGTTTCCCGCCAGGCAGGGAGCCTGATGCAGGGCTAGATCCCAGAACCCTGGGATCACGACCTGAGCCGAAGGCAGATGCTTAATGGCTAAGCCATCCAGGTGCCCCATGAATACAACTTCTGCATTATTTGCTATTATCTTTCTCACACCTGGTTTATTGACCCCTTATCCATATGAATTTATATACTATTTGACCTTTCCTCAGAATTCCTTCCTTCATTCTCAAAACACGTTTCATTTTTGCTCCTTTTATGTCAAGGATATCAATTCTTTGAAATACATTTTTTTTTTTTAGTACATTAGCAATCTTTCTTCTTTACATGGCCACTTCTATTCTGGGTAATTTTGTATCTGCATAGATAATTAAATCCTTAAACAATGCCTTGACTCTCAGTTTCAATGAGCCTTCAGACCATTCCACCTCAAGCACCTATTCTCAAGGTCTTACTCTACATCTTGCCATTACCGATATATGCACTATTTTGACCATCAATATTTTATGACTCTTGAACTCTAATTATTATCTTCTAACTGTCTAACTATCATTCTCTTTAGAACCCTACAACAATGATGCTTGATCCATATAGGAACTTACCTGTATTTTTCACCATCCCACATGCCATTCATATCCTCTCTTCCATCCTCATATGGATAACATAGATCATGGCTAAACTTAATTTTGCAAAATAACTTGATCATTTTTTTCCCTTAGGAAAGCCTCAGCCTGATACATTGTCATCAACAAAATGGGTGAATTTATAATAAATACATAAGTAACCATTATTCATTTAAGAAGCAATGACAGTGGACTTTATTTTAGGTTTAAATTTTGTTAATATTTTATTAAGATTTTGTCAAATATTATTCAAGATTTTTACAAAGCCACAAAAATTTCACTTATCCCATTTAAGATTATACACATTGTGAAGAATACACAAGAAAATTCAACTTGTTAAGATTCACTGTGGTGAAATTTTTAAAAAAAAGGTTTTACTATGGTGTTTTGATGGAAGCAAACAAGATGTGCTTTAATGATCATTGTAGTAAATAAATCTAGGTGCCTTCCAAGTCTAGATGCCTTTCTCCAGGTATCAAACTTCACATCTCCAGAGCACATACTACATTTGTGCTTATACTACTTATGCCTGTCTTTCTAATCTGAATACCTACTTACATCAAGGCAAGTAAGGTTATTCAGTTTTCTATTCTTTTAAAGTAAATAACTTCCCAAGAAGTTAATGATGAATTCATGTAAAAGAACCTAGCAATTTAATTTTATTGCAGACTCAATATGGACCAATAGTTACCATGGGATCTGAATTTTCTTAGATTAACCCCCTGAAAAAAAAGAAGAAAGGAAATATCCAAATTAAGACTTTGAAATGGCCCACCATCAAGTTCTATTGAGAATATTGTGTCTGTAATGAGATATATTTTAAGAATGAAATAAGGAAAAATAATAGCAACTAGAATACATCAAATATTTTGAAAGAAAACACTACATGTAGAATAAGTGGAAGGGATAGAAAACTAAAATTATGTGTCTAGCTGGTCTGGGGAATTGAACCCAGGGAACTTCATTTAAATATAGTTTTCATTTAGATGATACAATCCTGGACTTCAAATCAGTGTTGCAATTGGATAAGGCTTGGATGTGGGGAAAGCGTTGGCTTATTTTGTACAAAAAGTGTGAATTGCATAAGATTGAAGACTATGGTAAATTTTATGTGAAAATGGCCACCAAATGTTCCTCACATGCCTGTATCAGCATAATATTCTGTCAAAAAGTGGGGTCATTCTCCTTCCCTTTAAACCTGGACTGGATTGCAAAATGTGGGTTAAATGATGTAGCTTTTTCTTCCAAAAAGGAGAGAAAGAAAAAAGAAGAAAAATGAGAACATTAAAGAGAAGAATCAAGAACTGCAGGGAAGGCCAAATCTACAAAATGACTGGAAGAAGATCCAGAAAAAAAAGACACAAGAGTTAATACCAGAAATCAAGACCAAGGTTTTTAAAATAAACCATTGGGACTACACCAAAATAAAAAGCTTCTGCACGGCAAAGGAAACCACCAACAAAATGAATCAGGAATCTACTGAATAGAAGATATTCACAAATGATATAACTGATAAGACATTAATTTCCAAAAATACAAGTAGTTTAAACAACTCAACATCAAAAACCCAAATAATCCTATTAAAAATTGGCAGAAGACCTGTACAGGCATTTTTCCAAAGGAGATATACAGATGGTAAACAGACACATAAAAAGATGCCCAACATCACTAATCATTAGGGAAATGAAAATCAAAACCATGATGACTTACTACCTTGTCCAAATGGCTAAAATCAAAAAGACAAGAAATAACAAGTGTTGTCAAGGATGCGGAGAAAAGGAACCCTCATGCATTGTTGGTGGGGATGTATATTGGTGAAATCACAGTGGAAAGCAGTATGGAGGCTCCTCAAAAAATTGAAAATAGAAATACCATATGATCCAGTAATTCCACTACTGGCTATTTACACACAAAAAATGAAAATGCTAATTCAAAAAGACCTATGCACCCTTATGTTTATTGCAGCATTATGTACAATAGCTAAATATGGAAGCAGCCAAGTGTCCACCCATAAATAAATGGATAAAGAAGATATATATAGATATATAGATATATATATCTATATATATAAAATATTTCTGAGCCATAAAAAAAGATGAGATCTTGCCATTTGTGAAAACATAGGTGGACCTAGATGGTATTTTGCTAAGTGAAATAAGTCAGACCAGAATGACAAATACCATGATTTAACTTATATATGAATTCTGAAAAAAAATTAATAAAGAAACAAAAAGCAGAAAGAGACCCATAAATAGAGAGAACAAACTGATGGTTGCCAGAGGGGAGATGGTGGGGATATGTGCAAAGTATGTAAAGGGAAGTGGGAGATACAGGCTTCCAGTGACGGAATGAACAAGTCATGGGCATAAAAGTTACAGTATAGGGAATATAGTCAGTGGTCTTACAATAGCATTGTATGGTGACAGATTATACCTATACTTGCTGTAAGCATAATGTAATGTATCGTCTTGTTAAATCACTCTGTTGTGCACCTGAAACTAATGTAACATTGTTGTCAACTACACTTAAAAATAAAAAATAGTTTTCAAGAAACAAGTATGCAATGGCATGGGGAAAGAAGGGGAAAATATGGTTACAAAAGTGACAATTAAATGTGACAATTAATTTATTCATTCAATACACATTTATTGACTACTCTGTAGAAGCCACTGTTCTAGATGTTTGGAGCGAGAATGTACTAAGATAAAACTCTTCATCCCAAGGAGTTTATGAACTAATAGAAAAGGATGTTTGTAATTTCAACAAATAATGTATCACTTGAGTGAGGGAGAGAAAGTGACACATAAATAGGTAAAAAAATAAAAATAAAATCACTTAGTAAATCAGTAAATGTAGATTCCTCAATCAAGGTGATTGTTCAGTCAGAGATTGAATAAAATAAGNTAGAAAAGGATGTTTGTAATTTCAACAAATAATGTATCACTTGAGTGAGGGAGAGAAAGTGACACATAAATAAATAGGTAAAAAAATAAAATTACTTAGTAAAGACAGTAAATGTAGATTCCTCAATCAAGGTGATTGTTCAGTCAGAGATTGAATAAAATAAAATGTGAGTTAGAAGTTGATCATTAGAAGTTGATCAAAATGTTAAATGGAATTTCTTTTCTGTGACTTTTATCATTAGAGAAACTTGAACATAAATATATAATAGAAGGCAAAGAGGTTAGTGTTAAAGTTGAAAGGTGGTTCCTTGATAGAACAAAGTCCTAAGATATGTTATGAGATAGTATGTGGAATACAGTGAAGGTAGTAGCCTTCTTTGCAAAAGAGTTTTGTCTCTGAGATGATTGAAAGATGTATCAATGGCACCAGAAAAGTGGGTAGTCAATAGGGCCAACAGAGTTTTCCAAACAAACAAGTGATGGTCTCAGTATTTTCTGTGAAAGACGAGTGGCTAGACTATGGAAGGATTCAGAAAAGGTGAAGTCTTGAAAAAAGTTGTTCTAAGGGTTAAAGAAAAAAAACTCTCCAAAGTTTTATGAGGGCACAAAGCAAGTAGCAGGAAGCCAATTAAATAAGTCATCAGTATTTTTAGTTGCAAGATTACACACACACACGTAAACATGCCAGATTAATAAACCTTTCCATTCAAAATGCAATAATAAGTACATTAATGAGAATAAATGTATATATTTGGGGAATGAGGAGATCTTAATAGAAAAAAGATAATAAGAATTTATAGAGAAAATTAAAATGAAAACTGGGTAATAAAAATTATTGTAAACAAATAATGTGTGTCTCTGTGTGTGGGGGGGGTGTTCCTGNGTGTCTCTGTGTGTGTGGGGGGGTGTTCCTGCACACACACACACACACACACACACACACATTTAATAAGGAAGATTGGGAAAACATATTTGCAAGACATATGACAGAAAATCCGGTAACAATAGCAAGTAAAAAGTATCATTACTGCGTATCCAGGACAATTCTAAGCATTTTAAAATTTATCCTCATTAGCAACACCTGGAGTAGGTACTATTTTTGCCATAATTTATAAATGAGAAATCATGCCCAAGATCATAGTCAGTAAGAGGTGGAGCTAAGAGTTGAACTCCAGAATATACTCAAGCACACCACAGTATACTGGTTGTCCATTTTAGTATTTAGTATCCCTAATATCTTTTGAATTGAGAAGATAAGGATTTCAAAAAATAAATGTGCAAAAGATATATAAATGAAACCTATAAAAACTCAAATAATAATCTATGAAGAAATACTGAGTTCTATTAGTAGTTAAGAAATACAAAGGATCAAAATGGCATAAAAAACAAAGAATGTGATAACATATGGTGCTTAGAAGGGTATGAAGAAATGGACACACATAGTTAATAGAATGATAAATGCAATATTGTTCATACAGCTAAATCTGAAATAACCAGTTTATATATCATTAGGGAACTGGTTGAATTAATTGAAAATTCAAGAACATGAAATATTAAGAATTTATTAAATATGTTTTAGGTTTACTATTGAACTTAAGAAACAACTCTAATTTTTTTTTACAAGACATGAAAAATAAATTATAAAGAACTAAGAATAATATCTAATTTGTGTAGCAAAATAAAAGCAAGTAACCAGTACTCTGCGGTGGTTGAGGGAAGCAATAATTTGTGTGTGAACATTTAGCTTTGAAGGAATATTAGAGGACCAATTTAGTAAAGGATTCAGACCAGACTCCAAACTTGATTTAAGAAGAGAAAGTGGGGGGGCGCCTGGGTGGCACAGCGGTTAAGCGTCTGCCTTCGGCTCAGGGCTTGATCCCAGCGTTGTGGGATCGAGCCCCACATCAGGCTCCTCCACTATGAGCCTGCTTCTTCCTCTCCCACTCCCCCTGCTTGTGTTCCCTCTCTCGCTGGCTGTCTCTATCTCTATCAAATAAATAAATGAAATCTTAAAAAAAAAAAAAAAACAAGAGAAAGTGGGTTTATCAATCTTTGTAAAACATAAATTTGCATTATTTTCCTACTTTGAATGGATATAAATTACTCTTGTTTGATTAGTGGAATTTTTAAAATGAAGACCAAAGGAATGGCAGTCCCAGTGAATGGAAATGTATGGTATTAAAGGGGTAGGAAGGGAGTTTAGGGGAAAGTGAATATGTCAGCTTCCATGGAGAAAGGATGAATTTAGACACAAAGTGAATGGTAAGGCTAGAAGGTTGAGACCACATTGGGTAAAGCATTTAATGTCATGCAAATGAATTTATGATTATTCTTATAGGTTCTTGGGAATACACTCAGTATTTGACCAGAGAGATGAAATAATCATTGCAGTTAATTAAGTAGATCACTCTGTAGTTACTGAAGGAGATCACTTTGACCAGAGATCTGATTTTGTATCACAAATCAGTTATTAAAGATTACTCTGAATATGTATGGATTTGGGGATGGGAATGTACACTCTTATAAGACTAGGGAGGAAGCAAGAATAATTGTTCCTACACATGAGATGACAGAGACCATTACTTTCAGTAATATTAGTGTCTTATAGCAAATGAAATTATTTATTTTGCTAAATTGTGAGTAGTTTCATAATTTCTTTAAAATCTATTTTTAATAACAAAGCAATGAGTGGCATCTTCGTGTATATTTTATTCAAGTCTTCCATTTCAACTAATTCCTAAATGTCCCTACTATATTTGAGAGGGACAAACGTCATCATAATTTTATAAAATAATGCTCTAAAGAGAAAATTCAAAACCCAGTTACATATGTCTTTGAAGTTTGTCTATACTGTTCTGTAGTAATTCTGTGAAGGAAGATAAACTCAGCTTATGAGAAAGAAAGAAAAGAACTGAGCCATTTAATCTTCTTATATTGATAATTGCAAACTATGATAATTCTTTACACTGTGTGCACCTAGTACTTTCACGTGACTAGGATTAGATATCCTTGAGTATTTCAATAAAAATGAAGTTTATATTGAAATACGTGTCTATTTTATGACCAAGATTACACTTTTATTTTACTTTTCAATGCATATTACATATCTTCCATATTTAGATTATCAGATGATTATTTTAGCACAGTACACACTTGGAATATTCGCATATCCAGTTTTTCATACCTTATGTCTAGATTATTTTCAGAGTCAAACGCTTTAATAAAGGAAGCTGAAAAAGATTTTCCATTCATGGATTTTAATGAGTAAGGATGAAAAATCAAAGTTATTTTAAGGATTATGCAAAGGATTCAGCACATATTGTATTAGGCTTAGTGTGGTTTAAAATATATATATTTTATAAAGAATAATAGAAAATGTTTCCAAGCTTATAAATGAAAAGTGGAGAGAGAACATCTGATGGAGAGAGTAATTATATCTATATTCATTCACATTTTAATATCTATATTAAAGCGTATATTCTAAAAATGTATTTCTCAAAAACAACATTTGCTAGTGACAAGAATAATGCAGCAAATTAATGAGTACATTTTAGAAAGTGAATTTTATCTCTATACTTTAAGAGTTTGAAGGATGCCTCTTGTCACTTAACACAGACCTATGGAGAAAAAGCCATCTTAAATTTGTGTCTCTCCACATGTTCTTTTTATATAGGATGGTACAACTATCTACATAATCCCAGTCTCAAATTCAAGACCTCTCTCATTGTGGAATGCATAATTCTTGCACTTTTTCTTTTTCATATATGTAGAAATCATGAAAGAGAGTCAACATTCCTATCCTTTGTGACAGTTACATTGACTTAAAAATATTGTTGCTGTCCTTTCTTCAATAAGATGTCAACAGCTGCATAAAGCTAGTATCCAATTCTCCTTATTAACACTTCCAATGACTCAGTGATAAGTAGACCAGAACACGATTCCAGCATCTGCCCAGTCCAGGCCCACTTCATTTTTGGAGTTTTTTTGCAAATGATTTTTTTACCAATTCACAGAGCCACATGAATATATTCCCACATAATCCAGGAGAGCTATATCCATGAGATTTATTTTACCAAAACCTGATATGTTTTTCAATTATTTATATGGTTCTATCTGGAGAAAAGTATTTTATATATTTTATGAATGAGCTATTTTGAGAAACTTAATTTATTGAAGAGGGATTCATTTGTAATAACTGAAAGAATAAGTCAAATTCAGAGTTAACCAGAAAATAAATAGGAATTTACTTATTTAAATGCCAGATACTGAGAAAAATCTGTAAGTACATTTGAATTTTCTTACATTTTTGTACCACATTCTTACACTGTGTCTATTCACATTAAATGAACACTGTAGGCTACATTCATATAGAAATTCTTGCATGTCAGATAGATAAAATACTTGAAAATTGTGTTGCTTTTTCTGCATTATTGCAACAAATAACTTGGAAAAGGTAATATTTCCCACTGTAGGAACAGATTTAGACTCTACTTTTAATAACTTCTAAGATGAATGGGGATATTTTACTGTTTTTTGTGTTTTATTTTTGCATAGAAATCCAACATTGATTTACGAGGTTATTTTCATTGTCATAAAAATACAGAACTTAGTTAAATTGAGTACTCACCAAGTATCTATACCTAAAATGTTAAACTAAATATTGAGAATTAATGTAAGTGAGGGAGATTGATGAAGAAGTGAATTAATATTTAATCATGCCTGTGCAGTGAAAAATATAGCCGCCTTCCAGTCAGTTACTTTCACGCACTCTCATCAACTCAACTCTGGGCTCCATCTCTGAAGTGCAAGGGGTTAGATTCAAAGAGCGTTTGGAAAGAAGCATCCTCCTTCCACCTCCAAGAGAGGGATGACATGTACATCCAATAATTATATATTATCCAAATATTCTGCTATTTATATGCATGTCTTAATTCTTTTCTCATAACAACAATGAAAATTAAAAAGAGAAAATACAATTCATATTTTACATATGAGGGACTGAGGTCCAAAGAATTAAGAAAATTACCCAGGAACAGATAATTAGGAAGTATTAAAAGCCATGTTTCAATCAGAGCATTCTCATGCAGAATAATTTTGAAAGCTAAACATTTGTAGCTATAACTTAAGGGAGCAATAAAGAAAGTTATACAGTTTATAGAAACAGAGGATAAACTATTTCTATAAAAGGCATCTGTAAATATATTGGATTTCCCTTGTACCTGATAAATCAATTTTATTAGGATTTAATAGAGTTTTGTTTAATAAAAAATATTTTTATTAACATTACAATAAAAATTTTGTTTACATGTTTTGAATGTTATTGACATATTATGTTAATTTGTGGAATCTTCCAACTGTACTAGCAAACAGTTTTTTTTTCTTTTTAAATTTTTTATTATGTTATGCTAGTCACCATATAGTACATCATTAGTTTTTGATGTAGTGTTTCATGATTCATTGTTTGCCTATAACACCCAGTGCTCCATGCAATACATGCTCTCCTTAATACCCATCACTGGCCTAGCCCAATCCCCCACCCCTCTCCTCTCTGAAGCCCTCAGTTTGTTTCCCAGAGTCCATAGTCTCTTGTGATTCATTCCCCCTTCTGTTTACCCCCTTCATTCTTCCCTTCCTTCTCCTACCAATTTCCCTGCTATTCCTTATGTTCCACATATGAGTGAAACCATGATAATTGTCTTTCTCTGTTTGACTTATTTCACTTAGCATAATCTCCTCCAGTCCCATCCGTTGCTGCAAATGTTGGGTAATTGTTCTTTCTGATGGCTGAGTAATATTCCATTGTATATACGGACCACATCTTCTTTATCCATTCGTCTGTTGAAGGGCATCTCAGCTCCTTCCACAGCTTAGTTATTGTGGACAATGCTGCTATGAACATTGGGCTGTATATGGCCTTCTTTTCACTACATCTGCATTTTTGGGGTAAATACCCAGTAGTGCAATTAGCAAACAGTTTTTAATGAAAAGCTGAACTCACAATAAAGTGATTAAAATTTATAGGTACGACAATGAATAAAGAAATGGAAGACAAATAGTTGAGATTTAACAAATTCAGAAACAAAAGTCTAGATTTAACCTACATAAAGTCAGAATTGTTTCTGAGATCCTCTCAATCATCTAGAATCCTTAATGGGATATACTTTTTTAAACAAGATAACTATTTAATTATTCTGGTCACTAAAAGAGAAAGAACAAAGAAAACTTGCATTGCCCTGCCTAGAAAATAAAAGGGGGCGGGAAGAAAAAAAAGAAAGAAGGAAGGTAAAACAAAGAAAAAAGAACAGGAAAAAGACAAGGACAAGATAAAGACAAGGAAAAGAGACAGGGAGAAAGTAAGAAAATTTTTAGGTTTTTAGACATTAAGACATTTGCCAATAGGCAGCATATGAATGTGCTGTTTCCTGAGAAACAGTAAAGATAAATACATGACATGAGGCTAACAATCATTTGGCTTTCTACCTAAAGAAATTTGTGAATCATGGAGCAGAGCTAGGAATCCCAAGCAAAGTCTGAGAATCTCAAGTAGTAAATATCACAGAGTCTGATATGGATGAAAGACACAGAGTTCTAGATAGCAGGGTGCTATGCAGATACAGACCCCAGCAATTTTCTGTTGGAGAAGACAGCTAACTACTGTCAACTGCATCATTTTGAAGAACCTTGTTTGTGAGATTTAGCATGACAGTCCTAGAGACGTTCCATTGCTGGGGCTGGTTTAGCCCCACAACCAAGGTGTGATCCTTGCGATGACACCACTGAAAGTCCTGAGTGATTAATGGGGATGTACCTTTAGGTATATATGGTTTCAGTGGAAAATCCTATCAAACATTTCTCAAACTTTTACACACACCATCAGAATATAGAAGAAGAAGAAAACGTTTTTTAAAAAAAGATTCCACATATAAGTGAAATCATATGGTGTTTGTCTTTCTCTGCTTATTTCACTTAGCACAATGTTCTCACAATCCATTCATATTGTTACAAATAGCAGGATTTTCTTCTCATGGCTGAAAATCTCCCATTTTATGTATATATACCACATCTTCTTTATTCATCCAGCCCTTGATGGACACTTAGGTTGTTTCCATACCTTGGCTATTGTACATAATGGTACAATGAATATGAAGTGCAGATAAATGTTCAAGTTAGTGTTGATATGGCAAAACAGAATACCCAGAAGTGGAATTGCTGGATCATATGATAGTTCTATTTTTTAATTTTTTGAGGAACCTTTATACTGTTTTCCATAGTGGTTGCACCAATTTACATTCCCCAGCACTACACAAAGGTTTCTTTTTCTCCATATCCTCACCAATACTTACGTCTTGTCTTTTTGATAATAGTCATTCTAATAGGTGTGTAGTGATATCTCATTGTGGTTTTAATTTGTATTTCCCTGATGATTACTGATGTTGAGCATCATTTTGTGTACCTGTTGTTCATCTGTATGTCTTCTTGGGGAAAAATGTGTATTCAGATCTTCTGCCCATTTTTAAATCAGAATGTCTTTTTGTTGTAATTGTTTATTTGGTTGCTATTGAGTTGTATTTAATTATTACTTAATTTAAATATTTCCAACTTTGGCAATAGTCCTACACAGATGCCAGATGGTAACCTTGATTTTCCTTCAATTCTAATATAAGATACTGGGACTTAAAGAATAGATGATAGATGATAGATAGATAGATAGATAGATAGATAGATAGATAGATAGGATAGATAGATGATAGATAGAGAAAATGGGAAGTGGGAAAGTAAGTTTTAATCCTAAAACACGTATACATACTTGGATTACACATTCTGGTGTGACAGCTTCACAGAGGAGCAACTCTTAGACTTTTTCTACCATATTCTTTGAACTGGCTTTTCAGATGCCTTTGCAATTCAGAGGGAGTTAAGGTGGGGGAGTTGCAGACCCTTTGCTTGCCTCATCCCTCTAACACATCTAGATAAATATCAATCATTCTGAGTGCCCAAGAAATCTATCTGAAGACTGAGAGAACAAACTGCACAACTAGAGAGAAAAGAGGCCACATACTGGAAGGTAGGAGTTGGGGGGAATCGGGGGACTTGATTTGGAGGAGAAAAGAATTGCAGGTGCTATGGAGGGGAGGGAGCCTTGATCACAGAGAGAAGAGAAAGGAGAGAGGAGAGAAGAGAAAGAGAGAGAGAATGCATGCAGGGCACAGGGGACCACAAAAGCAAAACACCTCCCCCAAACCATTGACTGGGAAAATGAAAGGGGCTGATTATAAATACCTTTGCAACTCAAGTAGATATTGTCATGTACATCTGTATTTATTCAGCAGTTATCAAATGGATACTCTATCAAGCATTCTAGTAGGTTTTGAGAGCACAATGATGATGGTACCTTGTGTAAGTAATAGCACATTCTAACTTTTGTGTGTGGCACTTGGATTGGAGATTTCACAGCCAGGAAATAGTGGTCAGTTATAGTGGCCAATAAAGATCCTGCTTCCGTTTCAAAATAAACACCATATATAGNCCATTGCTGGGGCTGGTTTAGCCCCACAACCAAGGTGTGATCCTTGCGATGACACCACTGAAAGTCCTGAGTGATTAATGGGGATGTACCTTTAGGTATATATGGTTTCAGTGGAAAATCCTATCAAACATTTCTCAAACTTTTACACACACCATCAGAATATAGAAGAAGAAGAAAACGTTTTTTAAAAAAAGATTCCACATATAAGTGAAATCATATGGTGTTTGTCTTTCTCTGCTTATTTCACTTAGCACAATGTTCTCACAATCCATCCATATTGTTACAAATAGCAGGATTTTCTTCTCATGGCTGAAAATCTCCCATTTTATGTATATATACCACATCTTCTTTATTCATCCAGCCCTTGATGGACACTTAGGTTGTTTCCATACCTTGGCTATTGTACATAATGGTACAATGAATATGAAGTGCAGATAAATGTTCAAGTTAGTGTTGATATGGCAAAACAGAATACCCAGAAGTGGAATTGCTGGATCATATGATAGTTCTATTTTTTAATTTTTTGAGGAACCTTTATACTGTTTTCCATAGTGGTTGCACCAATTTACATTCCCCAGCACTACACAAAGGTTTCTTTTTCTCCATATCCTCACCAATACTTACGTCTTGTCTTTTTGATAATAGTCATTCTAATAGGTGTGTAGTGATATCTCATTGTGGTTTTAATTTGTATTTCCCTGATGATTACTGATGTTGAGCATCATTTTGTGTACCTGTTGTTCATCTGTATGTCTTCTTGGGGAAAAATGTGTATTCAGATCTTCTGCCCATTTTTAAATCAGAATGTCTTTTTGTTGTAATTGTTTATTTGGTTGCTATTGAGTTGTATTTAATTATTACTTAATTTAAATATTTCCAACTTTGGCAATAGTCCTACACAGATGCCAGATGGTAACCTTGATTTTCCTTCAATTCTAATATAAGATACTGGGACTTAAAGAATAGATGATAGAAAGATAGATAGATAGATAGATAGATAGATAGATAGATAGATAGATGATAGATAGATGATAGATAGAGAAAATGGGAAGTGGGAAAGTAAGTTTTAATCCTAAAACACGTATACATACTTGGATTACACATTCTGGTGTGACAGCTTCACAGAGGAGCAACTCTTAGACTTTTTCTACCATATTCTTTGAACTGGCTTTTCAGATGCCTTTGCAATTCAGAGGGAGTTAAGGTGGGGGAGTTGCAGNGTTTCTTTTTCTCCATATCCTCACCAATACTTACGTCTTGTCTTTTTGATAATAGTCATTCTAATAGGTGTGTAGTGATATCTCATTGTGGTTTTAATTTGTATTTCCCTGATGATTACTGATGTTGAGCATCATTTTGTGTACCTGTTGTTCATCTGTATGTCTTCTTGGGGAAAAATGTGTATTCAGATCTTCTGCCCATTTTTAAATCAGAATGTCTTTTTGTTGTAATTGTTTATTTGGTTGCTAATGATTTGTATTTAATTATTACTTAATTTAAATATTTCCAACTTTGGCAATAGTCCTACACAGATGCCAGATGGTAACCTTGATTTTCCTTCAATTCTAATATAAGATACTGGGACTTAAAGAATAGATGATAGAAAGATAGATAGATAGATAGATAGATAGATAGATAGATAGATAGATGATAGATAGATGATAGATAGAGAAAATGGGAAGTGGGAAAGTAAGTTTTAATCCTAAAACACGTATACATACTTGGATTACACATTCTGGTGTGACAGCTTCACAGAGGAGCAACTCTTAGACTTTTTCTACCATATTCTTTGAACTGGCTTTTCAGATGCCTTTGCAATTCAGAGGGAGTTAAGGTGGGGGAGTTGCAGACCCTTTGCTTGCCTCATCCCTCTAACACATCTAGATAAATATCAATCATTCTGAGTGCCCAAGAAATCTATCTGAAGACTGAGAGAACAAACTGCACAACTAGAGAGAAAAGAGGCCACATACTGGAAGGTAGGAGTTGGGGGGAATCGGGGGACTTGATTTGGAGGAGAAAAGAATTGCAGGTGCTATGGAGGGGAGGGAGCCTTGATCACAGAGAGAAGAGAAAGGAGAAAGGAGAGAAGAGAAAGAGAGAGAGAATGCATGCAGGGCACAGGGGACCAGAAAAGCAAAACACCTCCCCCAAACCATTGACTGGGAAAATGAAAGGGGCTGATTATAAATACCTTTGCAACTCAAGTAGATATTGTCATGTACATCTGTATTTATTCAGCAGTTATCAAATGGATACTCTATCAAGCATTCTAGTAGGTTTTGAGAGCACAATGATGATGGTACCTTGTGTAAGTTAATAGCACATTCTAACTTTTGTGTGTGGCACTTGGATTGGAGATTTCACAGCCAGGAAATAGTGGTCAGTTATAGTGGCCAATAAAGATCCTGCTTCCGTTTCAAAATAAACACCATATATAGTTATGTGAGTGACAGAACACCTAAAAAGAATCTGCATTACTAAATGTCATTGTTAAGGACACAGATAGGAGTCTCATCAAGTGTGTGACCTTCTAGGAAAACATAAAATTTATAAAAAGCCCTATGCGAATTGTCTGTGCCTCAAATAACCAATGGAATCTCATTATGCTAAAACCCCTCTGTTAAATACAGTTATTTGTTCTTCTCCTCAGTGTATTTTCAGTTAGCTCCCTGTTGCAAAGATCTCATACTGATTATTTGCCTTCAGAGTAAAATATTGAACTGGAAACATTCTTACAATCTACTCTTGTTCTAAATTGCTGTTGACATTTATGTACTTGGCATACATAATTGCCCTAATCTCTTTCTAGACCTCCTAAATGCCCTGCTGGACTAAACTGAATTTAAAATACATTGACTTCAAATGCTGCTGTGATTCCTAACAGGTTTACATTGACACCATTAGTGCCTGACATAATATTTCCGATAAGCTATTTATTTCATCAAATATATTTGACAGTTTTATGTTTATGACACCATATAACCATGTTGAAAGGGATTTTCATATCCATCTAATTAGAATAATAATATATTGATATGTGTGTTATCGTTTCTATTTCTTATACCAGTACTCCAGTACCTTTTATTTTCTCATTCCAGGATGATTTTTGATTACATTGATAATGGAAGAAATCCACATTAAATTGCTATTTTCCATCTTTGTATATTTAATAGCTATTTACCAATGAATAAATTTGCTGGTTTTAGGAGTTACCTTTTGTTTTAAAATGCTTTTAATGTGATCAATTATTTGTTTTACGTTTTTATTATGGTCATCATTTCCAATAACTTCGTTAAAATATAAAAAATATACTTCTAAATGTTAGGAAGAAATAAAATTTATGGCCTCATTTATAAACTAAAATTCAGTCAGTAATAAAAGTTATTTATATCAAAATGCATAAGTTATCTTTTCATAACCAGAAATATGTATTTATAGTAGAAAAGGAATGGTGACTATTTTTCCGGTATCTGAAGAGGAAAAAAAAGAGGGAAATGTTTGCAGAAGTGATTGGGGAGCTTTTAAGCATTGTTTGGTATAAATTCCAAAGGTGGTTCCCCTACTTATCAGATCCATTACTTAGCTGGACACTTGTTTTTGTATGACTCACATATCACAATGTGGGGGTTTTTTTTTACATTTTTTAAAAATTGAGAAGATTAAAAAATATTTTGTGACATGTAAAAGTTATATTAAATTCATATGTCAATATCCATTAATAAAATTTTATTGGAACACAGCCACACTCATTCTTCAGGGATTATGGCTATTCTTGTCCTCCAGTGACAAAGTTGAGTAGTCATGATAGAGAATGAATTGCCTGCAAAGTCTAAATTGTTTCCTACTTCTGGATTTACATAAAAAATGGAGTTTGTCAACACCTAGGTTAAAGTATAAGGAGGACTCTTCCGTCTTGTATATTCCCTTTGGTTTGAAAAAAGCAGAATCAGACTTGACAGTGCTAAAGAGAGAATTTATTTTAAGGATATAGGGATGATTCATAAAATAGAAGGAAAAGACTAGTGCTGCCCTTCAAAAAGGTACTGGGATCTCAGTTAAAGGAGTCATTTTAATGCTTTATCTTTCTAACTCCCTGTTCATCTACTCTGCTCATTTTCTCTATTTAAGAAAGATTCTTCTACTACTTCAGTCAACATAGATGTTTTTCACATGTATAGACCTTTAGACATATTCCATTTCTGACACATGTTCACACTTCTTATGTCCGAGTTCCGCAAAGCTTGCTTTTTTGTTACTGGTCGAACCACCAAATACAGATGGATTCTTTCTTTGTCCCAATTCAGAATTCCTGGGAACATGACTGGTTGAACCATATTTAGTCAAGTTTACTCCTATAAGCCAAATAAGGGAGGTAGTCATATTGTGGGAACATGTCTGGTCCTAACTTTCTCCTGTGGCCACATCACCACGCATGTGGAAGGGCATCCCCCAGATCCTCAGAACTTAGTAGACAATCCAGTATATTAAACTAACAGTAAAAGGAATACTAAAAACAATGCATGAAAAATTAATATATGTGATATATATGATAGAGGTATCAAATTGTTTTAAGATGCCTTGAACACTTTGTCTTTTGCGAAATCAAACAGATAAAATTATGAATACTTAAATTATACTTGATCAAACCAGAAGCACACATTATTCAAAAAAGAACTTTAAATAACTACAAAAATCCATGATATTAATAGCAATAGTGTATAATGCTTATTAGTCTTTACATTGTCCCGAATATATCTCCTGCATTATTTCATCTGATCCTATGGTATAAGGACTATTAAAAACCACCATTGTACACAGAAGAAATCTAGGCTTGAATAAGGTAAATAACTTGACAAAGGTCACAGAATTTAAATGGGAGAGTAATGTATCAAATCCAATAGTCTGCCTTCCTCTCCACTAATCTATTTCACAGGATAAAAAATTCAAAGAAATAAAATTTATCAAATACATAAATACTTGAATTTATTTACTTTATCTGATAAGCAGTGTTTTCTAAATTTATTGATATTATTAATATCAATATAATATATAAATAATATCTACTTTCTCAAACTGGAATATATTTAGTAAAACTGATTAGGGACCAAACTTTAATGTCACATGCAATAGTATAAATTATTATTGGGCCTGTGAAGAAATGACTAACAATGTTAGTTTGACTTTGTGTGTTTTTCAGTGTGTTTTAATTCAAAATGAATGGGCAGCATTGCAAATTTCTGAATAATATAGAAATTGATATTTAATATTGGCAATAACAACAAAACTCTTCCTAAAATCTTGTTTTGAAGTTCAGCAAGAATAACATTATGTATTAACAAAAAGTATAAAATTTTAAATTAGGCATCTAGTTTGCAAAACCCATATCTTTAACCTTGATTTTTTATGATTCCAGGTTTTTTTCAATATTTGAATCGAACTCATATCTTCCCCATATTTCATCTGCTTGAGAGATTTGATTTAATTCAAAAACCACACACAGTTATCTCAATTTCATTCTACTGGTTTTAACACTCCCTTCAGCAAACTTTATCCCATCAATAGTTCGGAATTTGGCTTATTTTGACAGAAAGATGTATGGGTTTTGTAAAGGAATCAGCTGCCTCTCTGGATAGCATAATTAACCATTCAGAAAATGTATATCAAAAAATGTTTATAACTTAACCAGAATGATGCTTAATCTTAATAAATTATATGTGTACGTTTATATACATACACACATGATAAAATACATGTATTTTAAACTTTTATATAGTGTGATTCAGTATTGTTATTTTAAATATCTGTTGAATTTCTTAGGCTGCAACCAAGAGAAGAACAAATTGCCGAGGCTGTTTCACGTATTCCAGTTCAAACAGATAAATTTATTTTCATGGAACATTATATGAATGAAAACTTCATCTGTACTGCCTCATAGCTATTTGAATAAGTGTTTATTAGATGAAAGTGATACTATGGGTATTATCATTCTATAAAATCATCTTTATTTTAAAAGGATTTCCCAGAAAATACAAAATTGATGAAGAAATAGGTGTTGCGTCTATTGTTTAATGTATCTTGTCTTACGCAGAATGCCCTTTCTGATTTTTTTTAGGCCTAATGGGCAAACACTGGAACTACAGCACATGATATAGAGCGATGGCTTTCAGATACTTTTGTCTACAAATCATAGTAAGAAATGTATTTTAGATTATGATCCAGAGGACATAACATTATAAATATGTTTGCATGTTTGAACTAAAAAAAATTTATGAGACATTTTTACATGTGATGCACTCTCATTGCAATTTTATTACTACATATTTTCTATCCTTTTTTTTTCACTTTGAATACTCGTGGTCTACTAAATAGATTTCACAAGACCCAGTTTAAAAAAATGCATCCAGAACTACTGATCTAGAAGTCTAGATACTGCAACATGACTGCCTCTAACTTGAATTTTTACTTAATTATTTTTTCAGGTTTCAGTTTCTTTTCTAATCTTTGTAGTTCATATTTTAAGAAGAGAAAGAAGTTCAAAAAACTGGCCACTTAGGAAGGAAACTCATCCATACGGTGGTCCAGACTACTGTGATGGTGGCATTTGAAAGGCAATTTATTTAACCATTAGAAACTTGACCTATCCCTCCTGAAATGTTGAAAACCTCTCTGCTACTCCAAGAGAAAGGCCAGTGACATTTTCCAGCTGTAGAATTTTTGGCATAGCTCATCTCTAAAGCAGATAAAACTCAGAGAAAAATCTTCTCCTCCCATTCAACTTTGAAGAATACAAATTTTAATAAGAAGTGAAATTTCACAGCCAAAAATGAGGGGGAGTGTAGTGAGAAGGATATTGCTAATTTATTAGACCTGTCACTTATATTTCCACTCCCACTATGACACTGTTTTAAGTGTCGGTGAAGCGTGAGGATGAAAGACTTTTGAAGCAGTATCAAAGAAAAATAAGTTCTTTGACATAGAATACAGGTACCTGAATGTAATATTTTCTCAGCTTTCAGTTTCAATGCTCCTTCACAATATAGCACAGTTTGTTAATTAACCTAGCACTTTTGGTAAAATAACTTTAATTACTAAAACACTTCTGACTTAGTAATTGAATAACACATAAATATAAAAATGGTCTAACAAATGAACAGATAATTTTCATAAAGTTAAATATAGTTAAAATCATTGAAATGTGATATTAAATTGAAAGTAAAATTTCTGATATTAATACTCAGTTAAAATATATAAAGTTGCAAAATCTGGGCTTCTTATATTTCAATAAAATTATATTTTTCTTAGAAATAAATCATAAATCATAGTTTGATATATACAATTTTCCTAACTTATTTTTTAAATATACACTTCTCTGAATCTTATTTTTTCAAAACAGAATGACAATACATCTCAAAGTTTTTTCTTACACTTCTAATGACTGTATAAATGGTACACAAGAATCATAGTTATTCACCTATAGATAGACATACATTTTGAATCCACCCCTTTGCCACTATAAGCATTGCCTCAATAATTATCTTTTTTTTAAAGATTTATTTATTTATTTGAGAGAGAGAGAGAACATCTGTGTGAGTGAGCAGGAAGAGGGCAAAAGAGAGGAGAAAGAGTCTTAAGCAGACTCCCCGCTGAGCCCAGAGCCCAGTGGGGGGCTCAATCCTAAAACCCTGAGATCATGACCTAAGCAGAGATCATGACCTGAGACAAAATCCAGAGTTGGATCCAGGTGCCCCTCAGTAATTATCTTTATTCAGTTACATTAAGTAGTTACTTTTGCTTTGTGGGATAGATTTTGAAGAATGAAATTGTTAGATAAAACTGTAACTGTGGTATTGCTTAATTATTACTTTCTAAAGAAGACTTGAAAATTTATATTTCTACCAAGATTTTATGAGAATTTCCTTTTCTTCACAATATTTCCAGCAATAGGTATTATGTTTTTTTAAGTATTTTTGTTAATTTATAGGTATACAATGATGTATCATTGACACCGTAATTTACATTTCTATGAGTTTTGAGAATGTTGGTTGCTTCTTCATATTGAAGGTTTCCAATAACTTTTTTTTAAACCATCTATATTCTTTGGCTTTTTTTCTATAATCCATCTTATTAATGTTTTAGAAAGCTTAGATTTCATATGTATTAGTTCTATGATTTTTATAAATGAGACAAATATTTCCCCATCCTAGAATTATTGTTTTATTTAGATTATACATATAGTATGTTTTTTTAAAGGAGTTTAAATATTTATGTATGAAATATATGCATTTTTCCCTCTATTTTGTGGAGTAATGTCATTATGAAAATACTCCAAACTCATATATTCTTCTTTTAATTTTAAAAGCATTTTTATCTATTTGCATTTGGCATGGAGTAGGATTCCAATTTTATATTCTTGCAGATTGATACTAGCTTTTGCTAGTTCCATTATATAGATGGTTGCACTAAATTTAAATAACTACTTTGCAATATAAAAAATTCTGATGTAGACTGATACTGCTTTTTGTGCTTTTGTCTGGTCTACTGTACATATTTCAATGACAGATAAAATTATTTTATAGCATATTTTGCTATGTATTGGAAGATCTGTTTTGTTTCGCTTTGTTTGCTATTCTCTTTGGTTCTCCTCTTTTGGTTCTAAGCCACTTCTTGTAAATCAAGAAAATTTGTTTCTAATTATAATTAAAGTTAATTTTAGAAAAAGAGTAATTTTATGGTAGTAAGTTTTCCTTTTGAAGAAAAACAACAGTATATCTTCTCGTTTTAAAAGGTGTTATTTTAGGGTGCCTAGGTGGCTCATTCAGCTGGGCATCTGACTCTTGATTTCAGCTCAGGTCATGATCTCAAGAGTTGTGAGATCAAACACGGGTCAGGCTCCATGATGGACATGGAGACTGCTTGGGATTCTCTGTATCTCCTCCTACCCCCACCTGGCTCACTCCTTCTTGAGTGTGCTCGCTCTCTCTCAAAAAAAAAAAAAAAAAGTTATTTTTTTCTCTAAAAATTTTCATATAAGCCCTAAAAATTCCTTGTTAAATTTATTGTTGGATGTGTGATAATTTTCATATTCAATGTTAATGTGCTATGCTTTCTATTTTTTTTGAGTTGCTTAGGGGAAAAAAGTATTTATTTTTGTCTATTTTTCTGTCTATAAAATCTAGTAATTTGTTTTCTTGATAGTCTCTTAGTTTTGCAGGTAAGAATTCATATATTTCCTTAATATACATTATCTCATTTTTTAAAGTATTTTAATTTGTTAAAACTTCCCGATAATACAGAATGGTAACATTCTTATTTTGTTCTTACTTTCTAATTCTTAGAGTACCCTAGGTATATAAGTGTTTAGAGAGTGATTTTAAATTGATGAAAAAGATGCATAGCACAAATCTATAATATGCTATATAGTTTTGATATCTTTGCTTTAATTTAATGAGTGACAATCATAGTTTAAGATACTTGAATATTACTTGTTTCAAAGATATTTTATTTCACAAACTTGCATTTATGTAGCACATCTCTATTGAACTTCTGACAGAGAAATATTGATGTCTCTAACTATAATAGTGGGTATGTCTCTCCTTTCAATTACAGTAGCTTTGGCCTTACGTATTTTTGCTTCCCAGAGTCCATAGTCTCTCATGGCCAGAACTTCTAAGCAGTGTGGCAGCCCATCATCTAAAGCACATTATCTAGAAGGAAGAGAAGAGAAGTAATCTAAATGAGGTTGCCTGTAGAAGGGTTTTGTTTATGAAGAAATTCAGTATTTCAAGAACCATGGTTTAATTACATCTTTTATTTCTTTAGACACTTGACCCATATATGAGAAATTCTTTCTTTGTGTTAGAATTTGGCAAAAATGGTAGAACTTTACCTTGCTGTGCCCAGCTAATATCCTGTGTCTTCCAAAAACTACCCTGCAGTAAGGAAGGCAGACTAGTTCCCGAGTCATAATTAGATTCTGCAATTCCTTTGCCATGCTTCATCACTATTTTTCGAATATGACAAGGATTCTTCCATGTCAGGTTCTCAGAATTTGCTGCTTCTTCTGTTTATCATGATATTCCCTAGGTATAAGTAAGGTTCACTCCTTCACTTTCTATTTAAAAGTGACTTAATTACAAAACATATTGTTAATCACTCTGTATAAAACAGTACCATACTTATGTAAAAATAATTAATATGCCTTAATACTCCTTTCCCTATTATCATGTTTCTTCAGTCATATTTTCATATTTCATTCATATCATATTTTTCATCATCACCAGATAAACGATGTGCTTATTTATTCTAAGCTACACAAAAGAAGTTTTCTATTTTGGGTGAAAAATAAAATTACCTCTTTGACAACGTTACTTGGGATATATTCACAAATCAAGAGCATAGTCCACTTTCTCCACTTAGTAAACCTTCTGTTTTTTGTTTCTTTACCAAGACAGTTGCTTCTGGCCAGGTTTTCTGTATCAGCTACAGAAAAACAAAACAAAAGGACTTTTATTCTACTTGTCTCTCATTTATAAATAAATAATCTGGTTAACCCATTTTAGAAGTATGTTTACAGATTCTGTTTTCATAAGATTCACAAAAATACATGCATGTTAATTTTGTGTGTGATTTTTGTAAATAGAGATGTTTTTGCAAATGTTCTTTGATGGGTTTTCCTTTGGTATAGTTGACCTATGGAGTCCAAGTGAGAAACAGAGTATCATTGTCTTAGTTTGTCATTACTCTTTTTTTAAATTTTCTGATTTTTTTCCTTCAGTATGGCTAGATATTATTTCCAAAATTCTTTTTTAAATTCTGTGCATGTTGCTATAACTTACTTTTCCAGACTCTTCACAGTTTAGTTTTATGTGTGTGTGCTTGAATATAATGTATACTTCCCTGAAGTCTGGAATAAATCCCAGGCCTTCTGATTGTTGCACTTGAATTTAAATGAATTGAAGTGAAAAAGAAACATGGCTGCGATAGATGTAACTTTTCAGTATAAATTTTCCTCTTTTACCAACAAGTGCCTATTTTAATATCTGGTGTTTATACCCTGTGTGGCTCTTTAGAATTATATTTTTCTAATCCCCACAAATCAGTTGTTTTCATTGCCATAGTGACACTTATTCTCTGAACATTGCCCTCATGAGGAATAAGTATAAATTACATCAACTGTCTTTGGTTTTTATTTCACTTTTTTCCTTTAAGTCTCTGACACTAAAGTACATACTGACCTATCAACCCTAACTGCGAAAAATAAAAATAAAAAATCCAAAAACAAACTGGGCAATACAGACTTTGGAGCTTGATTCCAATTTTCCTACGTGTCAGGACAATTATAAGGCAGGTATCCAAAGTAACACTTCAGTAACAGAGGGAAAAAAGAGCTCAAGTCAGAGTGTCAGAGAGCAGAAGAAACTTACAGTTAAAAGTAAATAATTCACTAAATACTCTTACCAAGGATTCTAATTTTCAACGCTGTTGTCCTTGACCTAGAGAACATGTAGCTAAAAATGTATGAAAAGCTTTGCTCTAATGCAGACCAGAGCAGAATAATACCTCTAAAGTAATTTCAAAGTGAAAAGAAGAAAGCGATAAGCACAGTGGTTGGTAGATTGGAGACTGTGGGAATAGCCGCTCAAAGGAAAGCCTTCTTATCCAAATGAAGAGAAATGAGTGAACAGCACTGCAGACAGACGTGCCCTGGTGTAGCCAGATCTGTTTTGACTCAGCTTATTTTCCCCATCACTGAGAAGGGGCAGCTGTGCCATCAATCATAGTCAGATCATTTTTTCTCTGTTAAATAGACAACTTGTCAGGTAGGTAACTAAATGTATGTTATGCTCCAACAATGTCACTTAGGAACAGAATCAACACTCTGAGCGTGACTTTCACAATACAACATTTCATTATGAAGACGGTAGCAGTTCCAAATAAAGCTCCGAGGGCAATTTCCCAACAGCCGTTCAGTGAAGTCAGTGAAGTCAATGCTGGTTGAACTTTAGCATAATGGAAAATGTTACTTCAACGAAAAGTCAACCTGATTGAAATAGTTTCCGTAGTAGCTTATTTATTCACACAGAGTAGTTATGAGAGGGAGGGTACTCTGTGTTGTTTAGAGGCTGAGAATTAAATCCATACCTTAAACCTAAAACTAAGCTATTAAACAAGCAAATTATATCTTAAAAGCAAATGGATTTTCAAATGAGTATTGAGTGTAAACGGTGTCATACTAGCAATGTGTTTCCAGGAAGAGGTTCACATTAAAGTAGATTTTGCTGCCTAGAAATGTCTTGAGAAATGGCAATTCAATTTTATCACCAATTTTAGAAGTAGAGTATCTTCTATATTACAGTACTCAGTGAGGCAGTTCCAGATTTTCTCAAATAACTTTTCTTGAAATGGATGGTATCCTATAGTTCTTGGATATTCTTTGTAGTCTTTGGAAACTGTAACTATTTCAAGGACTTCTTGATCTCTTTGGGGAAAATGACATTGTAGTATTGAATATTTTACCAAAATCTATTTGTCTTTTCTGAAAATACCATACAAGGAAGTTAAAATCTCCAAAGAAAACTATATGCTACATGCAAAGCATTCATCAGTGTTTCAAAAATGAAAGATTGAAAGTTCTATCGTAATAGTTAAATAATAATAATGACCTAAGATACTAATTAGGTGTTCCATCATTGTCAGAGCAAATTGAATCTGACAGTGTCATTCAAAATTGTTATCTAAGCGTCAAAGCAGCAAATAAGATTGAACCTAACATAAGGAACCTATTTAGATCTCTTGATCTCTAGGTCCCATTCTCTCTCTCTCTCTCTTATCCTCTGTCTCCAGAGAGAATTCGAGAAAAGACAGGAACTCGTGGAAGAAAATGTAATTAACATACACCCCTGACAAATATTATAATGTTCTGCCTATATATCCATCCTTCTATTTACCTATTTATCATCTATTATCTGTCTAAAACCGTATTTCCTTTCTTCTGTAGCTTAATTTGTAAGGAATTTTGCCAAACATTATTTAAAAATTAAAAACATCTACAGTTTTGGTTTATACATATGGTACTCCTAATCTTTGTCTCTCAGTAATATTAATATGTATTTAATGATGAAACATACCTATTTTACTTTATGCAGAACTATATTCTTTAATTTTTTGTGAACATCAAATGTTGTTAATCAGAGCATATGGTGAGTGCAATAAAATAATTCTTTAACAATCTGTAATTTTTTAGTAAGTAAGAAGAAAAATGGTTTAATTTGTGGTCAATCTATGCTTCCATAAAACTGGAATACTTAAATCATTGTTTTTAATATAGAGAGCTATTTAATTAACAATGATCAACAAAAGGAATATATTGAGTTTCTGCTGCTAAAAAATATAAGAAACTTGAGGGAGGCAAAATAAATATAAAAATATAAAATATGGATGCTGTTCTCAAGTTTATAATCTAGCTGTGAAGAAAAAAAATACACAAATATTAGCAAGAATTAGTATTAAACCCATTTTTTCACACCTTTTTAATAATCATCAAGACTCCAATTTTTTTTTTCCCAGTTTTCCCCTCTTGTTTTCTTACTGCTAAAGACAAAGCTGGCCATTGTCTAAAATAATCTCTAAACTATTTAGCATGGCATACAAAACTTTCATACATTTGGCTTTCCTTAATTGTTCCCCTGAGCGTATTTTCAATTCCTATTTTCACTTATAAAAAGATGTCCTAAAGCACCTTTAACTCCTGGAATATATTTTGGCTTTAAAGTGTCCTTGACTTTAAATATCCTTTTATATACTTTCCTACTTATCTACATGTTAATTTCTTTGCCCGGAGACAGCTCTCTGCCTCCCCCAGGCAAACGTAAGCAGTCCTTCCTTACGGTCTGTCTGTCTCACACACCTCCTGTCATTACATCACACTACCATTTCCTTCCCTAGCCAGCAGACTGGAGGTGGCAGGCAAAAACCGTGTCTAAGTTGTTCACTGCTCTTAGGCACATATCTCAAACATAGTAGGTATTTAGTAAATATTTATTATTGAATGAATCACTGAAATAAAATCTGGAACAGTATAATTTCAATTAAATAAGGGAATTACCGATATTTCTTTATTTCAGTAATAGTATACCGAAGTGCTAAGTACAATGCAAGGCAAGTTAGTCATGCAGAGAGCTGATACTGTGAAAAGTTCAACTGATCATATCTAAAGAGTTTTGCAAGGGCATTATCTCAGTGATTCTATTATTATACCATCCCTAATGCTCAATATAATTTAGGACAAGAGAGCACCTGTGTCTCACAAGGATTCTCACTTTATGCAGGCTCAGAATACTGAGGTATGAAATTCTCACATCGTTATTTCTTTGTCTTGAGAAATATAATTGTTCAACAGACCAGAACACTAAGCAGCATGATTAGCATATTCTTTTAAAGTCAGAAACTGTAGGAAGTCGAATAATAAGCAGAAGATGGCTTGATGAGCATGAGACCATTACAACATTTGAATGTTGAATCGTAGCAAGCTAAAATACGCTATACTCATCTGCGTAATAATGTTAGGAGTGCCAGTGGAGCTACACACCCCAACCCTTGGCTGAGACGACCCCACCCCCAACCTGGCCAGTGCTTGGATGGTCAATTTGTAAATACGTCTGACTAACCTTTCTTCCAATTATCTAGTCTTTCTTTAGTTAATTCAAACTATTCAGGTTTTACTTAAGTATCATTCAGCTGAGATTGAAATGCTTGCTCACGTCAAAATGTATTCCATTGTTCTCTCTCAAGGCATAGGCAAGACTGAGAGTTCAAAACCTGCCTTAACTTGGTGTCTTCCTGCTATCAACATTATTTTTAATTTAAGGGGGAAGGAATTTCTAATAAAGTAACACAGAGAGAGAGAAGAGTAGTAAAGGGTGTATACAGACGTACTAAATGCACATATTTAAAATACCATATTATACGCAATATGTTTTCTTCTACATAAATACTGATGATGTGACAGCAAACACGCATGTGTGTGATATATGTTGCATTGGGTGATTAGTACACAAATGCCATTATAAAAAATTTCTTCTACTGCATGTTTTATTAAACAACCTAGTTAATGTGAAGCTACTACCTCATAAATGACCTCACATTTATGATTTGGCAAAGCAATTTGGTAAACCAAGATAGAAAAAAGCTCAACATGCTAAATGAATTGTGAACAGACAGAAAGAGAAACACATTTAGTGGGGGTTGGAATGGGTGGGAAGGAAGATATTCTATTCTTCAAAAGCACCATAGCACTTCAAAACTAAAGTAATGGAAGAATGCTTTTAATTCAATACTTTGGTTTTAAATTACAAAATAAAAACCTAATCCTTACAGTGAATGTGAACAATACAAAGGTATATAAAGAAAATATAGAAGAGCGTCTGGGTGGCTTAGTCAGTTGGGCAGCTGATTCTTGATTTCAGCTCAGGTCATGATCTCAGGGTCCTGGGAAGAGCCCCAGTCTGTGCTGAGCGGGGAGTCTGTTGGAAGATTCTCTCTCTCCCTCTCCCCCCACTCATGCTCTTCTGCTGCTCTCTCTCTCTCTAATATAAATAAATAAATCTAGAAAAAAAGGAAAGAAAAGAAAAGGAAAGAAAAAAGAAAAAATTTAAAAATATAAAAATATAAAAATTTAAAACACACATAGGCTCCCCCGCCCCCAAAAAAGTATAAGTCTTTAAAAAATAAGATACCCCACTGAAATAGAAATGAGTGTTGTATGATAAAATGACCACAGCAAATATACCAAAATATACCAAAATTGTACCTGGTGGTGCAAGCACAGGACAAACATTTCCATTCACAAATAGAGAAATAGGAAAGAAGAAAGGCCTGGCAGGTCCCAAGGAAATCCAAACCTTAAAGTTTGGGAATAATCTTTGGATTTGGGCTCTTCCCTCCAGACCCACTGTAGAAGGAGTCCCACCTTCTGGACCTACTAGGACAGAGGATAGACGCCCAAGGCTCTACACAGCCCTGCACCTGTGCAAAAAGTAAAAGTAAATATAGGTACAGACACATACACCTCCAGCTTTCTCACTGAAAGTCAGGAACCATCACTTGAAAGGAAAGCATCCCAGTAACAGATTGGCACGCTAACGTCTTAAATCCTGCAGTCACAATTGCAAGGGTGCCTTTGCCAGAAGCTAATTCTGCTCTATAAAGGAGAGCATGTCCCCTGACTATCATATTTTTCAGTTTGTTCCAATAAATTTTAAGTCAGTTCTTCTTAAAGAATCATTAAGTTTTGCTATCAGTTGTTCAAACTTACGTTGGAAAAAGCTACTATGCCCCAAAACCTTTCTTTCTAAATGTAGAATTTTCCACTTAACAGATGGGATAGAGCACTTAACAAATAATTCCAAATTACATTGTGTTTGCATGCTACTTAAAGGAGACATTTCACAAAAATTAAATGCTGCATTTGATTAGAATCTAACCTACTCAAGCCATTTAAGGATAGGTGAGTCGAGAGGAAAATATCTTCGTTTGGGAGGAATATAAGTTAATATTAGGCACATTTTTATTTTAATGTTAATGTAAAACTCTTATTTTCATGTTAACGCTATCCTCCTTATGATGCATTTGATTATTTTAAGTGTTGTTTGCTGGAAATTTTATCTTTCATCCAAGTTTTTGTTTGTTTGTTCATGTAAATAAAAATTGTAGTCTGGACTGAAATTGAAGTTGATGTGATATTGCCAGTTCCCAATTTACAGCATGTTTCCTCAAGGAGTCATGACCTTTGAGAAATTGTTAAGAATTGTTGCATATTAGATTTTATTGAAGATATTTGCTGATTGTTGAATGATTATCTGTGTTTCATATATACGAGATATCAATTAAAACATTCCAATATCATCTTTATTGATATTAACAAAAAATGACCTCTACTCTTACACTGTAAAGCAGAACTCTGCTGGCAGCTACTATTTTAATCACAAGTTTACAGGTAAGAATATATTGATTTAGAGAGACTAGATTCAGAGATATAAGAAGAGATAGTTGATTCCCTGAGCCAGAATTCTTAACCTCTAACTTAAACAACAGCTAGGAAGTGACTAACTAGAAAGCTGCCAAGAACCTAAAATGCCTTCCGTCTCTGTCACTTTACATTTATTTGGGACTCTATTTCATTCTTCTCTTTCTTCCTCTTCCTCTTCCTCTTTCCCTTTCTCTCTCCCTTTCTCCTTTGAATAACACTCTTCTCTCCAATTCCCAAGAAAGAGAATAGCTACTCTTAAAAGACAAGTTTCCATGTTAAGTCCATTATACATACAAACACCCAGGTTACCTTTATATACTCAAGGGTGAGGTCTAATGGGACCATGACGGTAGCTTTTCTCCTGTCTTATTTTGTTCAGGCTGCTATAAAAAAATACCATAAACTTGGTGGCTTGTAAGCAGCAAATACTTCTCAACTGTTCTGGAAGCTAGAAAGTCCAAGATAAAGACACAGGCAGATTTTGTTTCTGGTGAGGACCTGTTTCCTAGACAGTTGTCTTTGACTTTGACCTCACATGGTGGAAGGCAAGGGAGTTCTCTTAGGCCTGTTTTGTAAGGGCACTAGCCCCATTCATGTGGATTCCTCATATGGCCTTCTTGGGGGTTAAATTTCAACATATGAATTTGGGGGTGATGTAAGCATTCAGAACATAACATTCTGCCCCCAACTCTCCAAAGTTCATGTCCTTCTAGCATTCAACATACGTGACTTCCCTGTCAATGACCCAAAAGTCATAACTCATTCCTGTATCAACTCAAGAGTCTAAAGTACAAAGTCTCGTCTTTTAAAAAGTCTTATCTAAATATCACATAAATCAGAAATAGATGAGACTCAAGGTGTGATTCATTCTAAAGCAAATTGCTCTAGAGCCGTGAACCTATGAGACCAAACAGCTATATCCTTCCAAAATATACCAAAATTGTACCTGGTGGTGCAAGAACAGGATAAACATTTCCATTCCCAAATGGGGAAATAGGAAAGAAGAAAGGCCTGGCAGGTCCCAAGGAAGTCCAAACCTTAAAGTTTGGGAATAATCTTCTTTGGCTTTGTGCTCCTCCCTCCAGACCCACTGTAGAGGGAGTCCCACCTTCTGGACCTACTAGAACAGAGGATAGACCACCCCCAAGGCTCTACACAGCTCTGCACCTGCGGCTTTGAGTGATCCTGCACCTTAAGGAGCCTCTGGGCCTAGGCCTCACCCCTGTGGGGTGTTTCTCTGTGGTGATGTCACCTCTGCTGTGGTTCTGGGTCTGGGTCTGGAATAGCCTGCCAGAGGCTCTACTGGTCACAGGTCATGAGGGAAGTCCCGCCTCCAGGGCTCCACTGAACATTGCCATAACAGGGGTTCTCTGCTGCAACCCTACAGGCTTGCCAGAGCTCTTGCACTCTGGGTGTGTGTTGGAAGGGGCAGATCCAGTAATCTCCAAAATGCCTTTGGAGTCATTTTTCTATTGCCTAGATGAATAGCTCTTAGGTCCTATTGAGAATGCTGTTCTGTACAAATCTCATTGTCAAATTGCCGTACCCTTTATGTTCTCTCCTGAACATGCTTCCTCATTTTTTCCCAATATATACGTGCTGAGAATTTTCCAAATATTTAAGTTCTGTTTTCTTTTGATTAACAATTTCAACTTTATTTCTCTCTTCTAGTAGTTTCTACAAAAGGTCAAGAGAAGCCAAGCTGCACTTTCAACACTTCTCTTAGAAATTTGTTCGCCAAATGTCCAATTTCATTGCTCACAACTACCTTCCACAAAACACTAGAACATGAATGCAATTTAGCCAAGTCTTTGCCACTTTATAACAAGGATCACCTTTCCCCAGTTTCCAAAAACATAGCCCTCATTTTCCAACTGAGACCTTATCAAAATGACTTTTACTGCCTAAATTTCTAGCAATAATCTGTTCTCCACCACTTAGGCATTCTCTAAGAAAATTGAAGTTCTCTCTTCAACACCCCTCTTTTATTTCTGAGATCTCACTAGAATCTTTTTTAACAGTTTATTCACACCAATGTAGCCCTTTCTAGCATGCACATCTGAACTCTTCCGACCATGACTGACTTCCAGAGCTGCTTCCACCTTTATACATATTTGTTACAGTTGCACCCCTACTTCTCAGTACCAGTTTTCTTTCTTAAACCATTCAGGCTGCTATAACAAAAGTCCAGAGACTGAATAGCTTATAAATAATAGATATTTATCTCTCACAGTTCTGGAGGTAAGTCTAATAGCAAAGCCCCAACAGATACAGTGTCTGGTGAAATCCTGTTTCCTTGTAGAACACATCTTCTTGCTGTGTCCTCATGGCACAGGGCAGAAGAGGCAAGGGAGCTCTTTGGGCCTCTTTTATAAGGTCACTAATCCCATCATGACGGCTCCAACCTCATGAACTGATCACCTCCCAAAGGCCCCACCTCTTAATATTATCACTTTGGAGGTTAGCTTTCTAAATACGAATTTTGGGGTAATACAAACATTCAGACCATAGCAGCTTCCCAGACAATATTCTAAGGGGTATATTCATTTTGGGTCTGTATTTTGGGGGGAGGGAGGAGAATCACATTGAATTAACAAAGCTGATAAGAGCTAACCCTTATTCACTGGGCTGATACTATGATATTAAGTCTAAATGTCAAAAATGTTTGTCACACTTGTAAAAAAAGGAAAAAACAAAAATGAATATAATTATAATACCATAGCTTCTAAGGCTTGTATTTTATTTTTACTGATAAACAATTTATACATAATAAAATATAATGATCTGAAGTGTTTGGTTTGATAAGGTTTTTTTTTTTTTAAGATTTTATTTATTTGACAGAGAGAGAGACAGCCAGCGAGAGAGGGAACATAAGCGGGGGAGTGGGAGAGGGAGAGGAAGAAGCAGGCTCCCAGCGGAGCATGGAGCCTGATGTGGGGCTTGATCCCTGGACCCTGGGATCACGGCCTGAGCCGAAGGCAGACGCTTAACGGCTGAGCCACCCAGGCACCCCTGGTTTTGATAAGTTTTGACAATAGGATGCACCCATGTAACCAAAACTCAATGAAAAGCATAAATTTCCACAACGCAGACAATTTTTATCTGTTCCCTTTTCAGTCATTTTCTCCCCAGTACCTGATACAAACATTTTCTTATTTCTGTCACCATAGAGTTTCTGTTCTTATCCTTCAAATACGTGGAACCATACATGATACATTCATGTATCTGTTTCTTTTTGTTCAACATAATATTTTTGATATTCATTCATATTATTCCATCCATGAATAATTCATTTATTTTTATTGCTGTATAGTATCCCATTATATAAATATTACTCAAATTGCTTATCTATTTATTGTTTGTGGAAACCTGGGTTATTTCCAGGTTTTGTCCATTATGAATAAAGTTGTAGTGAACATGTTTGTCCAATTCTTTTTGTGGACATGTTTTTCATACGTTTGGAGCAATTATATAATTCTATAGAGCTTTAAGAGAAATGACTAGAAGGGAGAGAAAGTTTTCACCTAAATATAAGAGCAATTTTTTAAAGTAACCTACAGGTATTCAAAAAAAGTAATAAAATATCTTATGATCCAGTTATTTTTACATCATTTAAAAGAATCTAATAGAAGCTGAATAAGGTTCAGGAACCAGAATGGATTTTTGCACTGGTGGGTGTTAGGCTAGTTTACCTTCTTTGTACTCTTCCAGCTCTCCTCTCCTTAAATGGCATTATGCTATAGTACATTTAGTAGATTTAGTTCATTTAGCTGGTATTCTAAAACAGGTAATTTATCTAATGCAAATCATATGCTTTATAGGCAAGGAAATTGAGACATAAAAATAGTTAAAGAATACAATTTGAATGTTGACCATATCGAGAGGAAATTTATACTTACACATCACTGAGTTTGGAGGGAAATAGTGATTGCTACATACAAATTAGCATACATTAGACTTTCCACAGAGAATAAATTTTTGCAATGCTCAAGTATCTTTTTTTCCATAAAGAAATGACATGACTTTTGAATGTTAAGTGATACTCTAGTTCAGTAAATAATGCAGTCTCGTTTTTAGAGATTGCCACAAATTTAACCTTGAAGACTGCATTTTACAAGGTTCACAAATATCTGTAATATGCAATTCCTCAGAGCATCTTAGCACACCACCGACATGCATAGATAGATATTATTTATCAGTGTTTCCCATTAAGGAAAGAAAAAAATTATTCCCAGTGGATCCTGTAAACCACATAAATAAAACTGATATCTATGAAGGTATTGAATCATGATTCGCTAAATTCAAAGTTTTTATTTTTTTCCCCACAGCACCATATTGTAAAGAGTGTTATTTAATGAAGTGACTTTGGTCTGTGTGAATGTCCTTTCAAAATGTTCTAGTAATGTGGCTTAGCAGCAGGACTTTTGCCACAGACTCAAACTAAAGCAGAGAACTCTAAAAAAGTGCAATTGTTCTGTGAGAGTCCTCTGTAGGAAGTAGAAATGAACAATGTGTTGAAATGTAAATTTCCTTCAGTTTCTTACAAATCCTGCTCTATAGGGATTTCACTTTTCAAAGGAATCTTCTGTGTTTACTACTCCACTTGTTAAATTGTAACTCCCTGGGCCAAGATTTGTAAATGATCAGAGAACTGTCACCACAGGGCTAATTCAGCCATGTTCCCACCCTTGTTACATTGTACCTCTTTCAACCTAATACTAAAATACTGTATTTGGAAAGTGGTGTGGAAAGAGATTGTAAAAACGCAGCTTTCAAAATATTTCTAATGGCTTGCTATTATAAAAAAGTTAATAACCAGAACCATTCTTAAGAAAGATAGAAGACAAGCATGCATTCCATTTTATGTCATTCTCTTTAGCTCCCACGGTCCAATCCAATATATTTATTAAAATCAGCTAAGATAAACATGGGGAGAAATTTTGAATTTGAAAATATTTTAGAAGGCAAATTCTTAAGAACTATATCTTGTTCTCAGCTGTAATAATGATGGAAGGTAATGCACGGATTGATAGTATAATTTCTATGAACCTTGGATATCTGAGGCATCAGAGGCTGTAGACAATTTAATCCCCTCCCGGATGTATTCACCATATACAATGTATATTAACTGTACTTTAGTGGATTTCTAAAAGTGTTTCTCAGAACCTTAAGGGCTCCATTGAATTGTGTCAGAAGTGTCTAGTGTAGGGGCGCCTTGGTTTCAGCTTAGCTAAGATGGAATTACATTTCTCAGAAGTTCCTTTTTTGCATGTTTCTAGGTTAGCATGGGCCACAAGAAATATTTGTATGGAAATGAAAAGATGAAGGCAAAATAGAGCCATCGCATTTTTAAGGTTGACACTGGGTGCCAAGGTACTGCTGTACCTTGCACACATTGTCACAGAACTGCTGGCTTATCTTGTAGGCAAAGGCAGCAGCTGGCTCCTCGCTTCCTACCTCTCACAGAACCCTGTTCAGCTTCTCCAAGTCCTAAGTCAGAAGCATGAAAAGCTCCAGGTAAATGGTGCCAACTCCTTCTGCTGGCCCCCACGTAGTCAAGGCTGGTGACCCAGAGAGAGTCATGTGATTCCACTGTGTTCTTACCAGTTCCAGTTTATCCTCACACTTACCTCCTTCACACCCAAATTTTTGTCCCTTCTAAGAAACACTACTAACTGACAGAGACATCAAGCCCAGCAGGAGACCCAGGTTAACAGTCTTCATAGAATTATTTAACAGCTTCCACAGTTACCAAAAGTGTAATCACTCCCTGTAATATGTTTCTTCTTCCATGTCACTCATAACCACTCTGCTTCCTTTATCAAAGGGCAATGGCTAAGAGTGAGGACTTTAGGATTCAACTTCTTGAGTTGGTATTTAAAGCTTAGCCTCTTACTGGTCTTGTGACCCTTGGCATGTCCCTTAACCTCCCTCTGCCTCAGTTTTTGCACTGGAAAAATCGTGATGATAATATTATAACCACATGGACCTGTTGCACCAGTTAATACGTTTAAGTACTTAAAATGTAATTGATGTTACTTATTATTACTTACTTTTCATGAAACTATATTGTTTCAAGGAGGAGAGAGAATGAATTCATTTTGGGTCTTCATTCAGTTTGTTTAAATCTTCCTAGTGCTTGTGTAATGATGAATATGTTAAAATCCTCATTTCCATTCCAACGAATAGTGTTTCCTGTAGTTTCATATTTAATTGTTTATATTAATGAACATTTGGAGTAGAGATACAACCATTTGAGCTAAAGTAGCTATCTATCCCCAAATCAGAAAACCTACTGTTTCGCTAGAATTTAGCACCTTTTGTAGCACACAGTAGGCACTCAACGTTTTTCAATGAATTAATAGATTATTCCATTTGAAATTTTATAACTTATATTAATATCTCCAGTTTACACTTAAGAAAAATTGTGCAAGTTAAAAAATTCTTATTCAAAACGAAGTTTAATAATCATTTTTTACTGCCCCAGGTGATTGAACAAAAAGTCTCTTTGTTTACATCTTTATATCATTCTACCTATACCATTCTCTATGCCTTTGAAAATGACTTGGACCACACTTCAAACTCTGTAGCACAAATACGAAAGGCACAGGGCTTGTTGAATACTGCTTCTGAAATCAAGAGGAAGGGTAATTATATCCTTATGTCTAGCTCTTATCTCTAGACGGTCGGTTGACTAAATTAAACATAAATTTCCAAGCTACCTATAGGGGTAGCTATAAGCTATTCCAAGTGAACTGGTTAGCTGGACAAGATTTCAGTACTTTCTTAGTCAGAAAAATGCATTTAACTGCAGATATTTATTAATATTGACTAGAACCATCTAATATAGAATATTGCCTGTCTTAACTGTATGTAAGATGAGTTTCTTACCAGTGTATTTAGCAACCTTCATCAATTAGTTTGAGGAATGGTTGTCCTCTATGGAGACAGTATTAATGCCTCACTGAATTAATTACCAGTAAGGATGGGGCAATAACTTAATATCCCCATATACTTAATATCCCACATAAACTAAAGCTTAGTGGTTTGGCAATTAGAGTACTCAGTTAGTCTCATGGTTGGCACCCTAGCATCCATCTTTCCCTTCTCCTACCAAGAGCACATAAGTTTCACATTGAGTAAAATTAATCTCTTCTATTTTTTGGCTGTGGTATAGGTATGATTGGCCTACTTCTGATAACTGTGAAAGCCTGAATGACTTAAGTCAAGTCCTTATTGATCAGTGTGTTTTATTCTGGTTTGGGTTTATTTCCCAGTTTAACCTAAAGAGATTGAGGTGACCGGCATGGTTATGCTACGTGGTTGGGCACTCTTACAGCATATTTGTTTTTACCTTTGTTTGCTTTCTTTCAATGAGGAAGGAAGCATGAAAATAAAGTTGTCTCACTTGGCAAAGCAGAGTGGAGTGTATCACCTCCACACAGATTTGCAGCTCTGATGATACCACTAGCTTCTGACTCACTTAGTCTGGAGCCAGCCTTCCTCTGTAGTCTTTATAAGATTCAACAGTTTTCTTCTCAGAATTTCCATTTGAAATATTTTGTACCTGTTTTTATCTTTTTTACCAGTTTAGGAAAGTTTCTTCTCACTTGTTTAGGCAGAATTATGGCCCCACATAAATATCAGGTCCCAATCTCTGGTACCTATAAATATCACCTTATTGGAAAATATGGTTTTGAACAGATTAAATTAGGGATCTTGAGATGGAAAGATCATCCTAGATGATCCAGGCAAGCCCTAATTGCAATCACAATGGCCTATGATAGGCAGAGGAACATTAGACAGACAGAAGAGAAGAAGGTAAGGTGAAAACAAACAGATAGAAATTGGAATGGTGCAACCAAAAGCCAATATTGAGTGCAGCCAACAGAACCTGGAAGAGGCAGAGAATGGATTCTCCCTTAGAGCCTTCAGAAGGAGTGGGACACTGGAGACACCTTGATTTTGGCCCAGTGGTACTGATTTTGGATGTCTGGCCTCTAGAACTGTGAGGCACTACATTTCTATTCGTGATAATTTGTTACAAAATTTGTACTAATTTTATAAGGCAGCCAGGAGAATACAATACACTTGCAAATAAATTATTCATAATTAATATAGAGGAAAGAATCAAATACAGATCTAACACCAAGGACTCTGTTCCACAATTCATTAAAGGAGATAGGATACAGACAACAGACACAAATACTGTTCAAACCATTCTCTCTGTTCCATATATATATATATATTTATATATATATATATACACACACACACACACTATAACATATAATATATATATGTGTGTATATGTGTGTGTATATATATGTATGTGTATATATATGTATGTGTGTATACACACACATACATATATATAAACATTTTGAGAAATCCCTTTGTTTCTGATAAAGATCTCCATCTGGTTCTCTTTCTTTCTTTCTTTCTTTCTTTCTTTCTTTCTTTCTTTCTTTCTTTCTTTATCTTTTGTTAAATAGAGAAAGAATATTTAAGGGCAAGAAAGTTGTCTGCATTGGCCTCATACTAATTTGGTTTTGTCTGTAAGATAGTTTGATGTGCTATTGCTACTGTTGTGTCCCTTTAGGATTTCAATCTTCTGTTTTATTCTGTCCCATCTTTGTTTCTCAATGCTTAAATTATAGTTTTGACTTGCCTCAAAATTTGTAACTTTCCAAATCCCTAAGAGATCAAAAGAGTACTGTGTGTGTTTACATCTCAATGTCAGTCTCTCCTGTACACCATTCTTGACACTTCTGAATGTGCTTGAAACACACTTTAAATTCTACAGTGCAAATATGAACCTGAATACATTTACAAGGAAAGGAGAAGCAAAATTCAGCACCACTTGGTTTCATTAAAATACCTGCATGCAAACTGATTTTTGATAAATTTTCATTAGGATTCTCAGTACCTATTAGTTGTATTTTTACGGAAAATTTGGATGGAGAGCTGACATACTAAATTTAAACAATTAACTTTTGTGCTGTTTTTTCTAGCTTACATATCACATAAAAATACAGTGAAAACATGTTAAAATACTTCTTATTTAGTTTGGGGAAAAATAAAATACCAAACTGTTCAAAAAGAGAAAATCCTTGTGGTTATAATAAGGTATTTTATGTTCCTGTTATTTATTTTTTTACAGTTTCTGTTGGTTCATTAATAATGACATTTTTACATTTTGGTTATAATTTCTAAAATGTGGCATGTAATCTTTCCAACCACACTGGCCTTTTATGAGTTTCTCTTCCTTGAACATGCCAAACGTACCCTCCTCAGGACCACTGTGATTGCTGTTCTCTTTATTTAATCCATGTCCCCCAAACCTGTCTCTGGCTCCCTTCCTCGCTTATGAAAATGCCGTTTTTACCACAAAAACCTTCTCTGAACAGCCTATCTATAATATTCTTCATTTCTATCTCCTTATCTCTGCTTTATATTTTCTTTTCACTTACCACCTAACATAGCATATGTTTGTGACTTTTTTAGTCTGCCTGTTTACCCTCCTTCACCCGCCATTCCTGTTTGCTTGCACCATGGAGATCATCACCATAGAGGGCAAACACGGTTGGCTGTTTTGTACGCTCCTACACCCTCAAAACTTAAAACACAACTGGGACAGTTTGGGGGCTCAATAATTTTTGTTGAATCAATAAAATAATAGCTACTTTAAAAAATGTGTTTATGTTTAAATATTTTAACATGAATCTATGTATAATGATCAAGAAAACAAATCTACTCGTCTCTGTCATCTTCGAAATTTACAGTTCTCTGATTTCTAGTGAGGTAGAACGTTATGTTATAATTTACATTACACTTTTTCTTCCAAGAAGTACCTCTTAATCAGCTATATGTTTTGGTCCTTTTTTTTCTAATTTTTAAGAGATCTTCCATATTTTGAGTAATACTTTGTTGGTGGTAAACATTTCAAACAGCTACTTGGAAATTGTGTCTTGCCTTGTAATTTTCTTTATGGTATCTTTTGTTTTAAAGAATAACATAATTTTTATTACAAATATATTAACATATATTATTTGTTTTTTGGATTCTTTTTGATGTGCCTAAGAAATCCTTGCCTATTTTATAGTCGAAAGATATTCTTATACATTTTTTTCTAATTTAGTTTTCCTGTTTAGTTCTTCATCACACCTGCAATTTATATTCAGGTTTGATGTAAAGTATGAAGCTAATTTATTTATTTATTTGTATATGGACGACTAATTGTTTCAGCACAACTTGATGATTTAATGAGTAGTCCACACTCACCTGCTGATTAGTAATGCTGCTTTGGAAAAGAATCAAATGTCCATATGTGCGTAAGTCTGTTTCAGGGTATTTACTTTATTTCCAATGGTTGAAGTATGGATCTCTGTGTTCGTGTTACTAGATTTCAGTCCTACAACTTCGAGTATTCTTTGATGGATCCACTCCATCTTTTCCTCCATCTCATAAGGTATCTGGGCTATTTTTTTCTTTTATTCTTTCATATGGCTTTTAAAAGTTGTGTGAGTTTCCATTAAGTTTGAATTTGTATTAAACGTTAAACTAAAATCCTTAATAGACAAAAGATGACATTTCGTAATAATGATCTCTTTTTATTAATCAAAAATATATTCGGATAAAGTACTATAATTTTCTTCACAAACTTTTTGTCCACTTTTAAATTTAAGCTTTATATTGAGATGGTAAAATTAAAAGTAAAGACTCTATTGATCTATGGATCTATTTAGAAAGTTTGTGTCCAAATCCTAAATTCATCTCCTTATGTTTCATCTTGAAAATTTGACATCATTGAACAGTAGATTGCCCATTTATAAACTAGAAATAGTAAATGTATTTACCCATAATGTTGTTGTCATGATTAAGCAAATTAATAAATAGAAATTGCTTAGAACATCACTTACCATATAGCAAGCACTCAATAATTGACTATTTTTGGTACATGCTGACATTCAGATGGTGGGAACTGGTGTATGTGCTAGCTTTTAAAAAATCTGGACTACTTCTAGAGTGGTTGAAATGAATTTCTGTTGTGAACTCATTAAATATATCACCACCACTCCAATCTCTTAATGCCTGTTTTTCTCCAAGATGTATTCATGTGCAACAACCAAAATGACTGAGGACTCTACTCCTGTGATAAAGTTGGTGTAAATTGTGATTAGTGCCCAATCAGAATATTAGGGATTTCATGATTCTTTCTTTTATTATTGTGAATAATCTTTGTTATTAAAAATGTGTAACACCATAATTATTTTAGGTTGACCTGTAACCAAGTAACAATAGAATTTTATCTTATTAATTACTAAACTCTATGTATTCACTTACATTTCTATGTTAAAAATATAATTTCAAAAAGGACAGTTTTGACTCCATCGATTCATATATCACTTATTCAACTATGCATTCATTTTGTGTAAATGGATTAGTTATAATCTCTTAGTATAACATTTAATCAGAACAATTCTAGGGAGCATTTTTTTCCCTGACTTCAGGGGGGATATTAATGTGTGATAGGTAGGCTTTGATAGATTCACTATATTGCTAAGTGGCATTTATTTTTATGATTGAAGATTCAATTTAATTAAATAGTAATTAGAACATATTGAGTCATATTATCTTCTATTTTCTATTAATATGTTACATCAAGCCATCCTTGAATTAGGGAATTGATTTGGTTTCTGCATATGTACATACACACACTGCTAAATTCAACTTTCACATAGATTATTTGAGATTTTTATATCTATATTCATAAGTAAACATTATTTTAATTTTTTTCTGGTTTGTGAATAATGGTCTCATTTGCTTTGTAAAAATAAAATCAATCAGCTTTTCCTATTTTTCTGCCTCTGAACCTGCATAGTATTGAGATAATTTGGATGGCTTTAGTTAACACTTAACAATAAAACTCTCTGGGATTGGATTATTTGGAGCAGGGATAGTGAAAGTTGGTTCTAATTTGAAATTCAATTTATTTATTTATTTTTTTAAAAGATTTTATTTATTTATTCGACAGAGATAGAGACAGCCAGCGAGAGAGGGAACACAAGCAGGGGGAGTGGGAGAGGAAGAAGCAGGCTCATAGCCGAGGAGCCTGAGGTGGGGCTTGATCCTAGAATGCAGGGATCACTCCCTGAGCCGAAGGCAGAAGCTTAACCGCTGTGCCACCCAAGCGCCCCTGAAATTCAATTTATTAAGTAATTATTGCTTTATCCATTTGTTATTATTCTTGAGTACTTTGACAAACATCGTATGAAAGTTATTCATATCATTTAAGCTTTTAAATTTATTGTTTAAAGTTGTTTTAACATTATGATTTTTAAGATATCTGATTCATGAGTAGTGATTAGCCATTAATATCTGCTTTACCATTATATTCCACTTATTATCTATCATCTATCCATCCATCTATCATCTTCTGTCTTTTGATGTATGAATCCCATTATATCTGTTTCTATGCTATCATATATATATGTATATTTACTTAAAGTGATATAATTCCATTATATGTCATTAATTTTGTGTCATTAATTTTATTTTCATAGATAATATATTTTAGTTATATTGCAAATAAAGTCTTTTTTCATTTTTAAAATTGTCTTTGTTTTAAATTTTGGTTTCCCCAACCAAAAAAAAAAATAGAAATTATACATTTATAAGGTTTTTAAATAAATAAAAATTTATAATACAGTTAAAGTATTTTTTCTTAATCTTATTTTTGGAATTGAGAATTTATCCAGCAGAACTACGAGGCTGCTGCTGAGCTTTCTGATGTTTATTAACATTGGTTTATGTGAATTGTTCCCAATTCAAGCTATAAAAACTCAGGAAAATGTCCAAATAGCCCCCACTAGCTATAAAAAAATTCTGTAAAAGATAATAAAAATGTCTATATCCCATAGCACATATATTTTGTGTTAAAGATGTCATGGGGCTCCTTCTCAGTGTTCCCTTGTGCTAGCTCAGGATCTCACAATTTCCTTAAAGATAAGTATTTATTTCCTTTTATGATTGCACATTTTTACATATAAATACCTACTTCTTATAAAATAATACTTTATTCCTATATTCTGTTGTTATTTTTCTATAATTGAAAGGATGATTTGGCAATTTTTAAGCATAATTTTAAAAACATTAGTATCTGTGTATACACAACACACACAGACACACACAGAGTCTTAGGTATGTATGATTGAATTCCTTTCATGTTTGCCCTCAAAATTTTGTAAGAGATCAGGGTGTAATCTTAGTAAAAAGACCAAAATTATTTGCTGTAGAATTTCTCCTCACCTTGTTATGTGTCTTTACCACAGGATAGTCACTTTACAGATGTATCAAGGAATTGCAAATTGCTAGTTTAGTCATTAGTGCTTTGTCATAAAAGTCTCTCAATGGCTAAATATTCTGCACAATCTAACTTCCTGAATGTTATTTACTCATCCTACATTCTTCATGTAGATGTTTTCAGAAAATATTCATTAATTCAACAAATACCAATTGAGCATTTATTTTGTGCTGGGCTCTTTTTTAGGTGCTTGGGGTACATTTTATAAGCATAATGAAGATCTCTGTCTCATGGAATTTACATACGAACTTGAATAAGGGGAGTTAGAAAAAAACCTAATAAAATAATTAATTGTATAGATTGTTAGAGGTTTAAATTAATGCTATGAAGGAAAAAGAGAAAAATGTAGAGGACATGGTTTTCTTGGGACAATCAAGGAAAAACAATATATTTGGATCATTTTAGGCAGTGCTACTCAAAGTAGTAATCCACAACCCAGTGCTAGTCCATGGATTATTTGTCTCTAGTTGTATCAGTCATCTCTCTCGCACCATTAATGCTGGATGATAGGTTATTCCAAAAGCAAATGGTTTAAGACAACAACTACAGTTCTGATGAGCTAAGGCAGGTTTCATTAATCTTATCTGGGTTTGCTTATGCATCTGTGATAAACTAGAAGGTTGGCGAGTTCAGCTGGTATAGAATGGCCTCAGCTTGGGGAAATTTAGCCCTGCTAAATGTTTCTCATATTTCCCCAGTAGGCTAAACTGGGAATGTTCTCACAGAAAAGGAAGAGGAGCAAGAGAAGAAATGAAAGTGTGAAGTATTTTCTTTTCTTTTTTTTAAAGATGCTGCTTGAATTAAATTTGTTCTTATCCTATTGGCCAAAACAAGTCACATGGCTGAGACCAGAGTCAATGTGTGATAATTTGGTTAGAAAATCCATTTGTAATTAAAATATACGACACAAAGTACTTGAACATAAGATCATGGCCAGGACATGATAGCTCTGATGCAAGTTAATGAGAAATAAATTATTTACTTGAGCCATATGATCAAAATAATTATAACGTAGAGGTACTAATGTTAACAGATAGAATAAGTGAATTCAATATATATCTCTAAATATTAATTAGATGAAAAACAACTAGATAGTAGATTTGTATGAATTAAAATATTTAATACAATAAGATGCCTCTCTTCTAAAGAGAACTAGTAAAGCATTTCTGCAAAAAATTTTAGTGTTGTGGGAAGCCTGGGAGGCTCAATCGGTTAAGCGTCTGACTCTTACCTCTGCTCAGGTCTTGATCTCAGGGTTGTGGGATAGAGCCATGTGTTCGGGCTTCACACTCAGCTGGGATCTGCTTGAGATTTTCTCTCTCTTCCTCTCTCTTTGCCCTCCACCCTCACTGCTCTCTCGCTCTCTCTCTCTCTTAAATAAATAAATAAATATTTTTAAAAATTGTGTTGTAATAGTGTCATAGGAGTGGGCAAATGGTAGAAAATTAATTCCAATGGGCTGGCCTTGAGAAGGAAGTAGGAATTACAGGTGACACTGAGAGATTGTACACCACACCTTAAAAATCATCTGTCTAGTACACGTTAATCTCATACCCTTTATGGTAAGAATCACAATTTGATTCAGACTGAGCATGTTCTGGGAAAAACAAACAAACAAAAACAAAACAAAAGAACAACAAAAAACACATTGTAGTTTTTCTGTCTCTCCATGTAGCAATTGATGACATAGTCTTACCAATGAGCTAGAAGTGGTTGTCTATAGCTCTAGAGCTTCCAGTAAGTTACAGATTTTTAGTTAAAAAGGAACCAATGATTGCATTCAGAGAAACACCAAAAAAAGTGTTGAATTTAACAAAAAAACCCTCAAGAGCTCTTCACAGAAAACTAGAAAACTTTGCTGAGAGAAATTAAAATAAGATCTAACTAAATGGAGTAGATATGTCAACTTCATGAAATGGAAGAATAAAATTGTTAAGATATCAAGACTACCAAAATCAATCTAATGAGTCAATATAAATCTAGTAAATCCCCCCAAATTTTTGGTACATATGAATAAATTCATTCTAATATCTATGTGGTACAGTAAAGAACCTAGAAAAGCCAAATAATCTTGAGGGGAAAAAAAGGAACTCCCTATTTTTTTAAGTTTTATAGAAAAAAGATAATATAGAATATTTTTGCAAACTTAAAACAGCAAATATTTTATGAGGATACCTAAAATACTAAACTTAAAAAACATGATAAATTGAACCTTAGTGAAATTCCCGTATATCCGTGTGTGTATCAGATACATAAGATAGACAGAGATATAGATAGATGTAGCTCAATATAGATATGACAGCTATGATTCTGTAATATATAATTAAGTTTTACTAATCAATAAGATAGTAATAGTAGTAATAATAATAAGAAGAAGACAGGTATGGACAGGTATGTCACAATGAATATACACAAATAGCCAATATGCACACAAAAAACTTGCTTAGTCCCATTAGTCATCAGGGAAATAAGAATGAAAACCATAATGATATCTTATTACCCTCACAAAAGAATTACCAAAATTACAAGTAATGATATAGTAAATATTTCAGGGGATGTGAGACAACTGAAACTCTCATACATTTTTAAATTAAATTAAATTAATTATTTATTTTTTTATGTAGTGTATCTAACAAAAAAAATTTATTAATATGCAATGCATTATTGGTTTCAGAGGTACAGGTCTGTGATTCATCAGTCTAACATAATCCCCAGTGCTCATTGCATCACATACTCTCCTTAATGTCCATCACCCAGTTACCCTATCCCTCTACTCCCCTCCCCTCCAGCAACCCTCAGTTTGTTTCCTATGATTAAGAGTCTCTTCTGGTTTGTCTCCCTCTCTGGTTTCGTCTTGTTTTATTTTTCCCCTCTTCCCCTATGATCCTCTGTTTTGTTTCTTAAGTTCCCCATATCAGTGAGATCATATGATAATTGTCTTTCTCTGATTGACTTGTTTCGCTTAGCATAATACCCTCTACTTCCATCCATATCATTGCAAATGGCAAGATTTCTGTTTTGATGGCCATGTAATATTCCATTGTGTGTGTTTGTGTGTGTTTACACACACTAAATATTCTTTATCCATTCATCTGTTGGACATCTGGTCTCCTTCCATAGTTTGGCTATTGTGGACATTGCTGCTGTAAACACTGAGGTGCAGGTGCCCATTCATATCACTACATTTGTATCTAAAGGGTAAATACCAAGTAGTGCAATTGCTGGGCTGTAAGGTAGCTCTATTTTCAACTTTTTGAAGAACCTCCATACTGTTTTCCAGAGTGGCTGCACCAGCTTGCATTCCCACCAACAGTAGGAGGGTTCCCATTTCTCCACATCCTCACCAACATCTGTCATTTCCTGACTTGTTAATTTTAGCCATTTTGACTGGGTGTGAGGTGGTATCTCATTGTGGTTTTGATTTGTATTTCCCTGATGCCAGGTTATGTTGAGCACTTTTTCATGTGTCTGTTGGCCATTTGGATGTCTTCTTTGGAGAAATGTCTATTCGTGTCTTCTGCCCATTTCTTCACTGGATTATTTGCTCTCTGGGTGTTGAGTTTAATAAGTTCTTTATAGATTTTGGATACTAGCCCTTTATCTGATGAGACATTTGCAAATATCTTCTCCCATTCTATAGGTTGTCTGTTGGTTTTGTCAACTGTTTCCTTTGCTGGGCAAAAGCTTTTTATCTTGATGAAGTCCCAGTAATTCATTTTGCCTTTGTTTCCCTTGTCTTCGGAGATGTGTCTAGCAAGAAGTTACTGCAGCTGCAGTCACAGAGGTTGCTGCCTGTGTTCTCCTCTAGGATTTTGATGGATTCCTGTCTCACATTTAGGTCTTTCATCCATTGTGAGTCTATTTTTTGAGGATGGTATAAAGGAATGGTCCAGTTTCATTCTTCTGCATGTGGCTGTCCAATTTTTCCCAACACCATTTGTTGAAGAGACTGTCTTTTTTCCATTGGATATTTTTTCCTGCTTTGTTGGAGATTAGTTGACCATAGAGTTGAGGGTCCATTTCTGGGTTCTGCATTCTGTTCCATTGATTTGTGTGTCTGTTTTTGTGCCAGTACCATACTGTCTTGATGGTTACAGCTTTGTAATATAGCTTGAAGTCCAGAATTGTGATGCCACCACTTTGGTTGTTCTTTTTCAACATCCCTTTGGTTATTTGGGGTATTTTCTGGTTTCATATAAATTTTATAATTATTTGTTCAAGCTCTGTGAAAAAAGTTGATGGTATTTTGATAGGGATTGCATTGATTGTGTAGGTTGCTCTAGGTAGCATAGACATTTTAACAGTATTTTTTCTTCCAGTCTATTGGCATGGAATGGTTTTCAATTTATTTCATAAGTATTCTTCCTCAATTTCTTTCATGAGTATTCTATAGTTTTCTGAATACAGATACTTTGCTTCTTTGGTTAGGTTTATTCCTAGGTACCTTACGGTTTTTGATGCAATTTTAAATGGGATCAACTCCTTAATTTCTCTTTCTCCTGTCTCATTATTAGTGTATAGAATTGTATAATGTATAGTGTATAGAATTGCAACTGATTTTTGTGCATTGATTTTATATCCTGGAACCTTGCTGAACTTCTGTATGTGTTCTAACGATTTTGGGGTGGAGTCTTTTGGGTTTTCCACATAGAGTATCATATCATCTGCAAAGAGTAAGAGTTCTTTTTGGCATTTCAGATGCATTTTATTTCTTTTTGTTGTCTGATTCCTGAGGCTAGGACTTGTAATACTATGTTAAGCAACAGCTGTGATAGTGGACATCCCTTCCATGTTCCTGACCTTAGTGGAAAAGCTCTCAGTTTTTCCCCACTGAGAAAGATATTTGCTGTGGGTTTTTCATACAAGCTTTTATGATATTGAGGTATGTTCCCTCTATCCCTACACTGTGAAGATTTTTAATCAAGAAAGGATGCTATACTTTGTCAAATGCTTTTTCTGTATTTATTGAGAGGATCATATGGTTCCTGTCCTTTCTTTTATTTATGAATGTATCACATTGACTGATTGATTTGCAGATGTTGAACCACCACCCTTTGCAGTCGAGGAATAATCCCACTTGGTCGTGCTGAATGATCCTTTTAATGTAGTGTTGGATCCTATTGGCTGGTATTTTGGTGAGAATTTTTGCATCCATGTTCATTAAGAATATTGATCTGTAATTCTCTTTTTTGGTGGGGTGTTTGTCTTGCTTTTGGGATCAAGATAATGCTGGCCTCATAGAAAGAGTTTGGAAGTTTTCCTTCCATTTCTCTTTTTTGAAACAGCTTCAGAAGAATAGGTATTAATTTTTCTTTAAATGTTTTGTAGAATTCCCTTTGGAAGCCATCTGGCCCTGGGCTGTTGTTTGTTGGGAAATTTTTGATTGCTGCTTCAATTTCCTTGCTGGTTATGGGTTGTCCAGGTTTAGTAGGGGGCTTTAACACCCCTCTCACTTCAATGGACAGATAACCTAAGCAGAAGATCAACAAGGAAATAAGGGTTTTGAATGACACACTGGACCAGATGAACTTCACAGATATATTCAGAACATTCTATCCTAAAGCAAGAGAATACACATTCTTCTCAAGTGCACATGGAACATTCTCCAGTATAGATCACATTCTGGGCCATAAATCATGTCTCAACTGGTACCAAAAGATTAGGATCATTCCCAGGATATTTTTGGACCACAATTCTTTGAAACTTGAACTCAATCACAAGAGGAAATTTGTAAAGAACTCAAATATATGGAGGCTAAAGAACATCCTACTAAAGAATGAATGGGTCAACCAGGAAATTAAAAAGAATTTTAAAAAAATTATGGAAACATGAAAATGAAAACACAACTGTTTAAAATCTTTGGTATGCTGCAAAGACAGTCCTAAGAGGGAAGTATGTAGCAATACAAGCCTTTCTCAAGAAACAAGAAAGCTCTCAAATACACAACCTAACCTTACAATTGAAGGAGCTGGAGAAAGAAGAGCAAATAAAGCCTAAACCCAGCAGGCAAAGAGAATTAGTAAAGATTAGAGCAGAAATCAATGAAATAGAAACCAAAAGAACAGTAGAACAGATCAACGAAACTAGGAGCTGGTTCTGAAAGAATTTATAAGATTGATAATCTCTGTCCAGATTTATCAAAAAGAAAAGAAGAAGGACCCAAATAAATAAAATCATGAATGAAATGGGAGTGATCACAACCAACACTGAAGAAATACAAACAATTATAAGAACATAATATGAGCAACTCTATGCCAAAACATTAGGGAATCTGAAAGAAATGGATGCATTCCTAGAGACGTATAAACTACCAAAACTGGGGAGGAGTAGGGGACCCCTTTTTCAGCCGGTCCCCTGAGTTGAGCTGGATAGGTACCAGACCAGCAGGAATATCCACGGAATCAGCCTGAGACGCAGGAAGATACATCTGGATCTCTACAAATGAACATCTCCAGCGCTGAGTATCGAGGTACGAAGCGGGGAGCCGTGAAACCGCGCACAGATATCGGAAGCTAAACAGAAGGGGGAGGGCGCCGCCATGTCAGGGCACCGGGAAGCGGTAGCCACCTGCACGGGGGAGTGGAAGGACCGCGGACACGCACGCTTGAGACAGGAGACAGAGAACGGGAGCTCCGGGAGCGCACGCGGGACGGCTGGCGGTTGGCGGGCCACCTGCACGGGGGAGCAGGCGGACTCGCGGACGGCACCCGCGAGACAACAGACTTAGAACGCGAGCTCCAGGAGCGCGCGCGCAGGGCGGCTGGCGGGCCACCTGCACCGGGGAGCGGGCGGACCGTGGGCCCGCACTCTGGAAACAGCAGACTGAGTCCGTGAGCCGGGAGCGTGCGCCACCAAGCTTCTCACGGAGCTCCGGAGCTCCGGAGTGCTCACTGGATTGAGGCTGAGACCGGGAGCTCCGGGAGCGTCCGCGGGGCGGCTGGCGGCTGGAGGGCCACCTGCACGGGGGAGCAGGCGGACTCGCGGTCAGCACCCGTGAGACACCAGACTGAGACGGGGAGCTCCGGGAGCCCGCGCGGGGCGGCTGGCGACTGGCGGCTGGCAGGGATGGAAACACAAAGGACAGAGACGCGCCGGCCCTGGAAGTGAGGGCTGGGACGCCGGGTGTGGGGCGCACAGCCCGGGATGCTGCAGGGTTGAGCAGCACCAACAGAAACAGAGTTAAAGTGGCCAGAACATCAGTGGAGAACGATCCGCGATCCCTCTGTTCTGAGACAGAGGCTGAATTTCAGCCACTGCTGCTCTGACTCTCAGAAGAGGCAAAGCAAACTGCCAGGGAAAGCCGCCAGAGAACAAAAGCCCGGAAATACTGGCTTACAGGGTGCCCATCCCCATCCCCCCTCGCAAGGGACACAGAGACTCTACCCAAACAGGGTTTTCTGAGTACCTGCAGGCAGGCCCCTCCCCCAGAAGGCAGGCTGAAAAATCAAGAAGCCCACAACCCGGAGCGCCTGAGTGGCGCAGTCACCAAGCACCTGTCTTCGGATTAGGGTGTGATCACAACGCTCCGTAAGGAGTCCTTCATCGGGCTTCTCCACCGGGAACCTGCTTCTTCCTCTCCCACTCCTCTGCTTGGGTTCCCTTTCTTGCTGACTGTCTCTCTCTCTCTCAAATAAATAAATAAACTCTTTAAGNGGCTCACAGGGTGCCCATCCCCATCCCCCCTCGCAGGGGACACGGAGACTCTACCCAAGCAGGGTTTTCTGAGTACCGGCTTNGCGGGGTTGGAAACACAAAGGACAGAGACGTGCCGGCCCTGGAAGTGAGGGCTGGGACGCCGGGTGTGGGGCGCACAGCCCGGGATGCTGCAGGGTTGAGCAGCACCAACAGAAACAGAGTTAAAGTGGCCAGAACATCAGTGGAGAACGATCCGCGATCCCTCTGTTCTGAGACAGAGGCTGAATTTCAGCCGCTGCTGCTCTCTCAGAAGAGGCATAGCAAACCGCCAGGGAAAGCCGCCAGAGAACAAAAGCCCGGAAATACCGGCTCACAGGGTGCCCATCCCCATCCCCCCTCGCAAGGGACACAGAGACTCTACCCAAACAGGGTTTTCTGAGTACCTGCAGGCAGGCCCCTCCCCCAGAAGGCAGGCTGAAAAATCAAGAAGCCCACAACCCGGAGCGCCCTGAGTGGTGCAGTCACCAAGCACCTGTCTTCGGATTAGGGTGTGATCACAACGTTCCGGAAAGGAGTCCTCATCGGGCTTCTCCACCGGGAGCCTGCTTCTTACTCTCCCACTCCTCTGCTTGGGTTCCCTTTCTTGCTGACTGTCTCTCTCTCTCTCAAATAAATAAATAAACTCTTTAAGGAAGAAGCCCACATCCCTAAGATCTCTATAAAACAAGGGCGCACGGCCTGGGTCCCAGTCAACACTTGGGCTCTGGACAACCCTGCAATCTCTCTTCATCAGAATGACGAGAAGGAGAAGTCCCCCCCAGCAAAGAAAAGATAATGAGTCTGTGGCCTCTGCCACAGAATTGGCCTCGGCCACAGAATTAATACATACGGATGTATCCCAATTATCAGAAATGGAATTCAGAGCAACAATGGTCAAGATGATGAGTAAACTTGAAAAAAAGTATTAATGAAAATGTTGCTGAGAATATAGAATCCCTAAGGGCAGAAATGAGAGCGAATCTGACAAAATTAAAAATTCTATGAGCCAAATGCAGTCAAAACTAGAGGCTCTGACCGGCCAGGGTCACCGAGGCAGAGGAACGCGTTAGCGAATTGGAGGATGGGTTAGTAGAAGAAAAAACGAAAATAGAAGCTGGTCTTAAAAAAATCCACGCCCACGAATGTAGATTACGGGAGATTACTGACTCTATGAAACGATCCAATGTCAGAATCATCGGCATCCCTGAAGGGGTGGAGAAAAACAGAGGTCTAGAAGAGATATTTGAACAAATTGTAGCTGAAAACTTCCCTAATCTAGCAAGGGAAACAAGCATTCGTGTCCAAGAGGCAGAGAGGACCCCATCCAAGCTCAACCAGGACAAACCTACGCCACGGCATGTCATAGTGCAATTCGCAAATATTAGATCCAAGGATACAGTATTGAAAGCGGCCAGGGCAAAGAAATTTCTCACGTACCAAGGCAAAGGTATCAGGATTACGTCAGACCTGTCTACAGAGACCTGGAATGAGAGAAAGGCTTGGGGGGGCATTTTTAAAGCTCTTTCAGAGAAAAACATGCAGCCAAGGATCCTTTATCCAGCAAAGCCGTCATTCAGAATTGATGGAGAAATAAAGACATTCCAAAATTGCCAGTCATTAATNGCTATATGCCAAAAAACTAAACAATCTGGAAGAGATGGAGGCCTTCCTGGAAACCTATAAACTACCAAGACTGAAACAGGAAGAAATAGATTTCTTAAATAGGCCAATTAACTATGAAGAAATTGAGTCAGTGATAAACAACCTTCCAAATAATAAAACTCCAGGCCCAGACGGTTTTCCTGGGGAATTCTACCAAACATTCAAAGAAGAAATAATACCTATTCTCCTAAAGCTATTTCAAAAAATAGAAACAGAAGGAAAGCTACCAAACTCATTCTATGAGGCTAATATTACCTTGATCCCCAAACCAGGCAAAGACCCCCTCAAAAAGGAGAATTACAGACCGATTTCTCTAATGAATATGGATGCCAAAATCCTCAACAAGATCCTTGCTAATAGAATCCAACAGTACATTAAAAGGATTATCCATCATGACCAAGTGGGATTCATACCTGGGATGCAAGCATGGTTCAACACTCGCAAATCAATCAATGTGATACATCATATCAACAAGAAAAGACTCAAGAACCATATGATCCTCTCAATTGATGCAGAAAAAGCATTTGACAAAATACAGCATCCTTTCCTGATTAAAACCCTTCAGAGTGTAGGAATAGAGGGTACATTTCTCAATCTCATAAAAGCCATCTATGAAAAGCCTACTGCAAGCATTATTCTCAATGGGGAAAAGCTGGAAGCCTTTCCCTTAAGATCAGGAACACGACAAGGATGCCCACTCTCGCCACTATTATTCAACATAGTACTAGAAGTCCTTGCAACAGCAATCAGAAGACAAAAAGGGATCAAAGGTATCCAAATCGGCAAAGAAGAAGTCAAACTGTCTCTCTTTGCAGATGACATGATACTCTATATGGAAAACCCAAAGGAATCCACTCCCAAACTATTAGAAGTTATAGAACAATTCAGTAAGGTGGCAGGATACAAAATCAATGCCCAGAAATCAGTTGCATTTCTATACACGAATAACGAGACTGAAGAAAGAGAAATTAGGGAATCCATCCCATTTACAATAACACCAAAAACCATACGTTACCTTGGAATTAACTTAACCAGAGACGTAAAGGACCTATATCCTAGAAACTATAGATCACTTTTGAAAGATATTGAGGAAGACATAAAAAGATGGAAAAATATTCCATGCTCATGGATTGGAAGAATTAACATAGTTAAAATGTCCATACTACCCAGAGCAATCTACACTTTCAATGCTATCCCGATCAAAATACCGAGGACATTTTTCAAAGAACTGGAACAAATAGTCCTTAAATTTGTATGGAACCAGAAAAGGCCCCGAATCTCCAAGGAACTGTTGAAAAGGAAAAACAAAGCTGGGGGCATCACAATGCCGGATTTCGAGCTGTACTACAAAGCTGTGATCACAAAGACAGCATGGTACTGGCACAAAAACAGACACATCGACCAATGGAACAGAATAGAGAACCCAGAAATGGACCCTCGGCTCTTTGGGCAACTAATCTTTGATAAAGCAGGAAAAAACATCCGGTGGAAAAAAGACAGTCTCTTCAATAAATGGTGCTGGGAAAATTGGACAGCTACATGCAAAAGAATGAAACTTGACCACTCTCTCACACCATACACAAAAATAAACTCCAAATGGATGAAAGACCTCAATGTGAGACAGGAATCCATCAAAATTCTAGAGGAGAACATAGGCAACAACTTCTATGACATCGGCCAGAGCAACCTTTTTCACGACACATCTCCAAAGGCAAGAGAAATAAAAGATAAAATGAACTTATGGGACTTTATCAGGATAAAGAGCTTCTGCACAGCCAAGGAAACAGTCAAAAAAACTAAGAGACAGCCCACGGAATGGGAGAATATATTTGCAAAGGACACCACAGATAAAGGACTGGTATCCAAGATCTACAAAGAACTTCTCAAACTCAATACACGAGAAACAAATAAACAAATCATAAAATGGGCAGAAGATATGAACAGACACTTTTCCAATGAAGACATACAAATGGCTAACAGACACATGAAAAAATGTTCAAAATCATTAGCCATCAGGGAAATTCAAATCAAAACCACACTGAGATACCACCTTACGCCAGTTAGAATGGCAAAGATAGACAAGGCAAGAAACAACAATTGTTGGAGAGGATGTGGAGAAAGGGGATCCCTCCTACATTGTTGGTGGGAATGCAAGTTGGTACAGCCACTCTGGAAAACAGTGTGGAGGTCCCTTAAAAAGTTAAAAATTGAACTACCCTATTGACCCAGCCATTGCACTACTGGGTGTTTACCCCAAAGATACAGATGTAGTAAAGAGAAGGGCCATATGCACCCCAGTGTTCATAGCTGCATTGTCCAAAATAACCAAATCGTGGAAGGAGCCGAGATGCCCTTCAACAGATGACTGGATTAAGAAGCTGTGGTCCATATATACAATGGAATATTACTCAGCTATCAGAAAGAACAAATTCTCAACATTTGCTGCAACATGGACGGCACTGGAGGAGATAATGCTAAGTGAAATAAGTCAATCAGAGAAAGACAATTATCATATGATTTCTCTCATCTATGGAACATAAGAACTAGGATGATCGGTAGGGGAAGAAAGGGATAAAGAAAAGGGGGGTAATCAGAAGGGGGAATGAAACATGAGAGACTATGGACTATGAGAAACAAACTGAAGACTTCAGAGGGGAGGGGGTGGGGGAATGGGATAGACTGGTGATGGGTAGTAAGGAGGGCACGTATTGCATGGTGCACTGGTTGTTATACGCAACTAATGAAGCATCGAACTTTACATCGGAATCCGGGGATGTACTGTATGGTGATTAACATAATATAATAAAAAAAATCATTAAAAAAAATAAACTACCAAAACTGAACAGGAAGAAACTCTCATACATTTCTAATTGAACTTAAGGAAAAGTAAGAAATTAGTAAATATTCCAGGAAGATACAGGGCTTCATAGTAGTCTTTATGGGAAAATTTTAGAGAACGAGAAATCTAGTTATAGATGATGCATGCTTTCAAAACATGGGTCATAAAATTAACCAATGACTTGCCTAATAATCAAAATAAAGTCTATGTCCTGACCATGACCCACAATATTTCAGGCATACAAATCCTTATTTGACTACTCTGGTTTTCTATCATTCTTCCTATTCATTATTGACTGTATTCTAGCCATACTGATCTGCATTTCCTTACACACTTTTCCCCCCTTGATTCAGAGCCTTTAGATATCTTATATTCTCTATTTAATATTCTTTTCCCAGATCTCCATATGGCTCTCTGATTTCATTCATCTCTCTCCTTAAATTTCATCTTTACAGAAATAAGTTTCCTGGCATCTGTTCTTTATCATTTGATAGAGTAATTATTCTACATATACATTATCACCACTCGTATCTGTTCTATAATTTGTTTGCATTATCTGTCTTATCTCACTACAATATACGCTCCATGGGAGATTTTAACTCTTTCATTTACTGTTGTATTTCTACTGTCTAGAGTAGTGCTTGGCACATGATTGTCATTCATTAAGTGATTTTTGAACAAAGGGTTGGGTGGTAATTCAGAGTTTGGCATCTGGGAAAGTTTCTCTTCTAAGACATATGGTTAAAACTTTGTAACCACCAATACCTGCAATTTTTTTTTATTATTTTGCACATTTAATTTAAACACAAGATTTGTCTTCCTACATAATCTAATCCACAATATGGTCCGAGTAAATTATTATAAGGTAGCATCTGGACCATTTGTATTGATATTTAAAAAATCATGAATATTCACATATTTTACCAAGGTTCTTAATTATCCTTAGCAGGTGTTTTCAATACACAAAGCCTTCCCCATCACATATTTGGAATTTTATGACTACCTACACACTATTGAACATTTGGAGAAAATTGAGTACTACAAGGCATGCATGGTTGTAACTCTTAGAGCTTTTTTGAGATCTAATTTTATATAGAACTGCCAAAAAAATAAATTGCTGATGATTAAATTTAAGCCAATATTTCAGGGACATATTACCTCTTAATTAGAGAAAGAAAAGTAATTCACTCATAAGAAATCATGTTCTATTTAGGCAATGGAATTTGTAACATTGCTACCTACAGAACACCTTAGAATATTATGAACATGGCAATTGATATAGATATACATGATATAGATATCTTAGTTGTATGGAATAGAAGGTAACTTATGCTAATGAATAAAAAATTAATTAAAGGGATATCAAGTAGCTGTAGACATTTGGGAGGAAATGAACAAACAAGCCCAAAAATGGGATGCTGTATGTTGAAATAGTAATGTGTTGGAAAACCGTAGTGAAACTGAGACACTGAGGCTCTAAATTCTGATGAGTCTTCTTTTTTAGTGGAAAAGTTCTCCCAATTCCCAGTGGAAGCAGTTTTCCCATCTACAGCAAAATTTGTCTCCCTATCTCAAGAAATGGCCTTCTTACCCCTGGCAGTATTGTCCTCTCCAACCATAATAGTGTCTTCCTTTCCAGTTATGAGGGGATTAGTACTGTATTGCCTAAAAAAAACTGTAATGATTTTTCCTGAGGCAGTTGCCGTGCAAAACAATGCTGATTCTCCTAAGAATCCAGCCCCACCATTCCTCTTTGCTTCTAGAACTATAACTAGAATCAAATCACTGCAGGCCCCTAAAACTGGGGTATGATACATTACCCATCAGTAGGTGTTTTACACTTCCAAAGAACCACTTGAGTTTTATATATATATAACAAAAATCAGAGGAACATGTGTAGAAATGGATAATAAGGCTGTGGGAATATGGTGTAGGGAGCATAAAATTAGACAGGCCAAATTTGATATTACAGGCTCACTAAACAGAGATTCAGCATTTGTTTCTTTTTGGTTGGCTGAAGCATGGTCTAAAAGGTGGCCCACAGTGAATGAGTTAGAAAGGTCATAACTGTCTCGGTTTAATGTAGAGGAAGAGATCCAAAGGCTTAGAGAGATTGAAATGTTAGAGTATATTTGTCATTTCAGACATACTCATATATACCATAAGTATACATGAGGGTCCAGAATACATACTTTTCACCAATACTATCAGAATTAAATTTACAAGAGGAGCCCTTGCATCCTTGAATAGCTCTGTGATTATTCTTCTCTTTAGGCCAGAAGACCCATGGGAACTACAGTCACTGAATTAGGAAACCTAAATGCAGTGGCAGTAATTAGATGCTTGGGATGTAGGGCCAAGTGCTGGCACTCAAATGCCAAAGCTCAAGTGAGTGTGTGGTTTTGGTGATAGAAGAGTCAAAACAGCAACGGAATAGTCTGACTTATGCAGACCTACGACATTGGCTAGTTGATTCTGGTGTGCCTAGAAGTTGTTCCATCTGGCTCATCCTACAAGCAGAAATGAAGCCCAATGCCTAGCAGGCCTCTTTTGTCTTTGGAAGTACATATTTCTTATCTGAGTATTACTCCAACCCATTTATCAAGTGAACAGATAATCTCTTAGTTTTGAACAGGGTTCAGAACAAGACAAGGATCTGCAATAGGCCCACACGGCTGTGTAAGCCACTCCACAACTTGGACCATATGACCCAGCAGACTCAGTGGTGCCTATAATGTAAACGGCAGATAGGGATGCTGTTTGGAGCCTTTGATAAGCTCCTATAGGTAAATAACAGAGCGGACACATAGGATTTGAGTTCAAAGATCTGCTATCCTCCACATATTACTACCATCTTTTTGAGAAATAGTCCTTGGCCTGCTATTGGGCCTTAGTAGAGATCAAACGCTTTAGCCATGGGCCACCATGTGATCTGGGCTGCCCATATCACCTGGGTGTCATCTGAGCCACCAAACTATAAAGCTGACTGTGCATAACAATGTTCCACCATCAAATGGAAGTGGTATATACGTGATAGAGCCTAGGCAGGCCCTGAAGGAACAAGTACATCACGTGAAGAAGTAGCCCGAGTGCCCATGGTCCCGCTCCTGCCATACTGTTTTCTCTCTCCTAGCCCGCACCTATGGCCTCTTAGAGAATTTCTTAAGATCCGTTGATAGGGGAAGAGTTAGAAAGGCCTCCAGCCTGGTTTAGAGATGGTTTTACATGCAGGCACTACCTGAAAATAGACAGCTGTAGTACTACAGCCCTCTCCTGGGGTGTGCCTGAAGGACAGTGGTGAAGGGATATTCTCCCAAAGGGCGAAACTTCAAGTAGTGTGCTTGGTGTTTCACTTTCTAATATGCGTATAATACGTGATTATATACTGATGAATATATGAGCTCCCGTAGCTCTTCTCCAGTGTTTCCTTGGTGCCTAATGAGTAAGTCTTCCAGATGATGTAGTTAGGCCTCAGTGCTGAAGCATTTCATTAGCCTATCTTAAGTCAGCACAGCAGCCTACAGGCTTGCCATTAGTTTGACACTCAGGCCTTACAGCCAGACTTTGTCCCATTGTGGCTGTCCTTCGAGGAACTCAGGATAAGGCTGGTAATGCCACCTCCCTTGGGATGCTCTTCACTGCAGCACTGATGAGCAGTGTACGTAACATAAAAATAGAGCTTGTTTACTAACGTTCCCTAGCATAACCTCACACTAGGCCTTCGCCTTCATTCAAATTATAAAATGCCATGCTGTGCCTTTTTAACTTTACTTTTAGAAGAAAAAAATAAATGAAATTACTTATTTAAAGATCATGTTGTATTCAATAGGAGCTGTGCCAAGCAAATCAACTACAGGAGCCAAAGGATATTTCTCCTCAAAAACATGGGTAGTTTCATACCACTCATAGATACACATTCATTAGAAGTCATTTAGTACCAAATTAGAAACTCACCAATATTTTCAGTCAATTTTATTATCATTAAGTTTAGGTCTTGTTATTTTCTTTACTCTGGAATACCTGCTTTATGCACCACAATTGATGTCTGTGAAATAATGAGCAAGCATTTAGAGAAAGGTTTGTTAGGGGAAAGAAGGCTGGGGATTATCAAGATGTAAAAAATGTAGCTGAAGGGCTTTAGCCCCACAACACAACTTCCTGAAGCACATGGGGTGTGATTACCTAAGGGAAACAGCAATTCAGTAACCCATTCACTTCCTCTAATTTCACCATGGTCCAGGATCTTACTGGGAAAAGCAAACTTGAAGGTAGTATTTAATCCGAGTAGAAAATAGCTTTATTTCTTGTTGTTCAGGGAACTTTCTTAATACTCTCAGAGATAAAGGTTTAGATGACAAGATCTATAACCAGAAGAGACTTGAGATAAAGCATATGCTTCTGAAAGCTGGAGCCATCAAGCAAAACATTTATGTAAAGAGAATCACATCGAACACTTAATAAATGCGAATAAATCCCTTTAGTACATACATATTTTCCTTTTATTTAAAGTCCTAAGAGTGATGCTGTCATGTAAGATTTTAAAAAATAAACGTGAGCCACATACATGTTAGAAACACATCTGGTAAGGTAAAATCCAGTGGCAAAAGGCAGACATTATTTTCAATAACATTGAGTATATTTAATACAATTATTTATTGAATTTTATGGTTTTTAATAAAATGATCATTTTAAATCATTTGACTTTTTAAAAATAATGTGCTGTGATCCTCATAATCTGTGTTTGCTTACGCTTATCAGGATGCAACTAAAATAAAGCTACCAATCAAAGGAAAGAAGTTTCAGCCGTGACCTAATGTCTAGTTCTAATATTAGAAATCATCTATATTGGCAATAACACTAAATTATTCAATCGACTAAGTGTTTCCATTTACCTATAAACACACCCATTTTGTCTAAGAACTTATGTTTACATTTTTTAATTTTTATTTATTTATTTATTTTTTTTTAAAGATTTTATTTATTTATTTGACAGAGATAGAGACAGCCAGCGAGAGAGGGAACACAAGCAGGGGGAGTGGGAGAGGAAGAAGCAGGCTCGTACGTAGTAGAGGAGCCTGATGTGGGGCTCGATCCCATAACGCCGGGATCACGCCCTGAGCCGAAGGCAGCCGCCTAACCACTGTGCCACCCAGGGGCCCCTACATTTTTTAATTTTTAAAAAAGATTTTATTTATTTGACAGAAAGAGAGAGAGGATAAGCAGCAGGAGAGGCAGGCAGAGGGAGAGGAAAGAAGCATTGAGCAGGGAGCTCTGTCCAGCCCCAGGGGCTCTATCCCAGGACCCAGGACCCAGGACCCAGGACCCTGGGATCATGACCTGAGCCCAAGGCAGATGCTTAACTGGCTGCGTCAGCCACATGTTCCTTATGTTTACATTTTATATGTCAAAACACTTGCTGTTCTTGTTGACATAGACTGGGATATAAGAGAAATTAACATTTTCAAATAACTAATGTAGGAATAAGTAAAAATTGAATTGATAGATTCTTTACTCATCCTTTATTAATCATTTTTTAACTTTTATTCTGTTCTATAAGAATAAAAACTTTTATGTCCAAAAATACAGTTAATACTCGCATTTCTGTATAAGCAGATATAAAATATATGTATAAACATCCATGTACATACAGATATATCACATAATACATCAAAATGCTATCTGATTTACTGAAAATTTGTGCCTCAAAGTTTGTGTGCTTTAATGACACAGTCTCATGTGGAAATATGATGGCAATGTAGTTCTGTTTGCAATGATGGATCATCTTGAATGTGTCAAAATCTACACATATTACAAAGATCTAATTTGATATTTCTTATAATATTCTTCTAAACAACATTTAGATTTATTTTGTATGTTTAGAATTTTCCTTGGTGATTTTATTGTAGATTCTAAGAAATATAAAATTATATTTTAAAGCATAGATATTTGCATAATATTTCCTTCCTAATCATGCATGTACTAGAGTCAAAGACTTAGGTAGTCATATGTATCTATTCAAATATTATATGTTGAATTAATCTTAATTTTCTAATTAGGTCTTTTGGCTAGTTCCTATAGTGATTATAATATTATGATTTATTTTAATTAGCATTCCTCCTGGTTTCAGCTAGACATACTTTATCACAGTAAAGCATAAACCTTTGCTTTATTAACACCTTTTATTAAGAAATATTAGTGGACTAGACTTCTGGGACATAAGTACTACTTATATAAAATAGTTAAATTAACTATATTTAAGGTAGCCCACACAAAGTTTACCTAAGTGTCACGTATAGCTTTTCAAAACTATTTTTAGGAGAATTTGGAAGTCAAGGTTTAAATTATACCACCTATCTAGCATCAGTATTTGTATAGTCAGAAATACTTGATGTAGTGAGTGCCTAGGTGCTTTATTTTTAACATGCAGTTAGAAATAGCCTCTTGAATGTAATGAGTGGCACGTAGCAATACAGGCAACTTCTGAATAGTTTTACAAAGTAATGTGCCCCAAGGCATTATTTTGGTGAGGGTTTAAAGCACCAGGAAAAAATAGCTCCCACCTTGAGTCACCAGGTCGGCTTCCTCCCTTAAATCAATCGAGTTGGACTCCTGAATTCAAAACGTCACTACCATCTACCCACTCCAGTCATTAACTCAAGTCCAAAAGGACCTATTTTTTTTTTTTTAAATTTTTCCTTAGCATCAAGTCTGGCTAAATCCATCTTGTAAATATTCCTTCAAACCATCACTTTTTTTTTCTTAGCCCAAATGTCACCCTTACATAGCTTATGTCCTTGGCTCATATTATTTTTGAAGGTTTTTAAAGTTGATCATTATGATCAGCACATATGGGACCCCTGACCTTTAGTTTTTTTGTTTTATTTTGTTTTTTTTTAAATAATATTTATTTTGTTACATTAGTCACCATACAGTACATCCCCAGTTCTTGATGCAATGTTCCATGATTCATTACTTGCATAACACCCAGTGCACCATGCAATATGTGCCCTCCTTAATACCCATCACCGGCCTATCCCAATCCCCCCCCACCGAAGCCCTCAGTTTGTTTCCCAGAGTTCACAGTCTCTCATGGTTCATTCCCCCTTCTGTTTATCCCCCCTTCACTTCTCCCCTCCCTCTCCCACCAATCCTCCTATCTCTCATGTTCCATATATAAGTGAAACCATATGATATTTGTCTTTCTCTGCTTGACTTATTTCACTTAGCATAATCTCCTCCAGTCCCGTCCATGTTCCTGCAAATGTTGAGAAATCATTCTTTCTGATGGCTGAGTAATATTCCGTTGTATATGTGGACCACAGCTTCTTAATCCAGTCATCTGTTGAAGGGCATCTCGGCTCCTTCCACGATTTAGCTATTGTGGACATTGCTGCTATGAACATTGGGGTGCACATGGCCCTTCTCTTCACTATGTCTGTATCTTTGGGGTAAATACCCAGTAGTGCAATTGCTGGATCATAGGGTAGCTCTATTTCTAACGTTTTAAGGGACCTCCACACTGTTTTCCAAAGTGGCTGCACCAGCTTGCATTCCCACCAACAGTGTAAGAGGGATCCCCTTTCTCCATATCTTCTCCAACATTTGTTGTTTCCTGTCTTGTCCATTTTTGCCATTCTAACTGGTGTAAGGTAGTATCTCAAGGTGGTTTTGATTTGAATTTCCCTGATGGCTAA